>NC_134480.1:45755129-45894901 GCF_964194025.1 Convolutriloba macropyga
TGCTGAATTTATGTTGTTTAATGTGTAGTCTATCGCTTTTTGAAATGTTGCAGGCATGTCAGTGAGTCCGTAAAAACCGTTGATGAATCTGTATGTTCCTGTGGCGTTTCCGCCCAGGATATTAAAGTTGCAGTGTTTTTGTGTGTCTTTGTGTAGTGGGATTTGGCTGTATGCATATTTTAAGTCAATTTTTGAGAAGTAAAATGTGCCTGGTTTGTTTTTTTGTTCGCTAATTTTTTTGGATATGGTGTCCATTAAGTGGTCAATGCTCTGCATTTGATATTTGTTTTTGTGTATTGCTTCGTTGAGTTCTTTTGAATCGAGTGCTATTTTGATAGTCAGCAATAGCTAAATCCCCAATAGGAGTAAACACTATATTGGGACAACGGACCACAACCAAATATAGTGTGGGAAAAATGGTTCGAAACAGTAAAAACTGGCCATAACAGCCAAGGAAAATATACAAGTAGAAAAAACTACTTAGACCCAGACCACAAAGTGCAGAACTCGACTATCCACACGAGCCCTGTTATGATCCACCCACATCAGACGAAACAACAGCCGAGAAAAGGCAACGCGAACAGCGCAACATCAAAAGAAAAGTTGACTGGCAAAATCAATGCTTAGCAGTAGAAGACAAAGGCCCCTACATTGACAACACCCCGTGGGACGAGGCCGACACAAAAATAAAAAGCCTCATTTACCTCTCCCTAGGCCAAGAGGCTACAAACATATTTCACCAAAGAAATCCATACACGGAAATGTCAAAATGCACAACAGATGCATTTGTCGAACAATTAAAGGAAACATTTAAAGAAGTGCGAAACGAAACATTTGATCGCTTCCAATTCTTTAACTGCAAACAAGAACAAAACGAATCACTGGAAAAATTCCATTCTAGAATCAAACAAAAGGCAGCACTGTGCAATTGGGAAGCCCTCGAAGATAGCCTAGTTAAAAGCATTTTCATTCAAGGCATGAGAAAATCCACAAATTCAAATGGACTTATTATCGGAAGACCGAGACCCGATTGGAACGCTACAATACGCACTGGCAAGAGAAAGAGGCCAAGAAAACCAACAAAAAATGACAAACACAAGTAGATCTCAATTCGAATTAAGCCCACAAGGATCCTCAGACGTACAACACATAAGACGCAACAACACACAATACAGACAAAATATACAACAACGTACAGGTATACTACAAACTCCAAAATCAGGACCAATCCCAGATTGCTGGAAATGCGGATACAAATTTATACCCGGGCACCTCAGCAACTGCCCAGCAAAGAACGAGATATGCAGGATTTGTAAGAAAATAGGCCATTATGCCAAAATGTGCAGAGCTGAAATGCCACCCCGACCAACACAAAAACCACCAATCAGAAACAACATACAAAACAGAAGTACAATATCGACCAACCAAAACAACAATTACAATCCAAACTCAAGAAGAGTAAGAAACATTAAAACAACTTCCACAGAGGACTTATCAAATGCAGGAAGCAACAAATCAGAAGAAGATGAATCCATCGACCCAGAAAGCGCATGCTATATAAGGGAAATGATGGAAGACTGGAACACAATCAACCTAGTCAAACGGGACTGGAAACAAACAAGAGTAAACAAGATAAATAAAACCCAAATGGGAGAATATTGGTTAGAGACCCAATCGGGAAAAAGCAAGATACATTGGTTAGTCGATACAGGAAGCCCAAGAAGCTTCATATCACAACAAACAGCAAATACGTTGATAAACAAACTTGGAAAGAAAATACAAAACAACGCACCCAAACTAGGAGAATTCAGATGCTTCAACAACAATAAAATCATAATAATCAGTACGCTCAAAATACACCTCTCTTCAGGAAACTCAGTAGCAAAAGACTGTGAAATACTGGTAGTGCCACACAATACCGTGAACCTACTGGGCAGGGACATACTACAAAAACTGGGGATCCACCTGACACAAACAAAACAAGGTGAGAAAACAGTTAATTTCATCAATCCGGACCAAAAACAAATAACACAAAAAATTTTCAAAAACTTCCCACACTTATGCACCCGTTTGGGAAAATCAAAAAACCACATAGCCAAATCAACATTTAAGCAATACTTCAAACCAACACAACACAAAGGAAGAAGGGTACCTATTCACCTAATTGACAAAGTCGAAAAAGAACTAAGAAAATTAATAGAAGACAAACAAATAATTAAACTAGAAAAATGCTCAGACGAGTATTTCATAAGCCCGGTAGTGATCACTGTAAAAAGCGACAACTCTATCAAAATAGCACTCGATTCAAAAGAACTCAACGAAGCAATACACAAAAACAAATATCAAATGCAGAGCATTGACCACTTAATGGACACCATATCCAAAAAAATTAGCGAACAAAAAAACAAACCAGGCACATTTTACTTCTCAAAAATTGACTTAAAATATGCATACAGCCAAATCCCACTACACAAAGACACACAAAAACACTGCAACTTTAATATCCTGGGCGGAAACGCCACAGGAACATACAGATTCATCAACGGCTTTTACGGACTCACTGACATGCCTGCAACATTTCAAAAAGCGATAGACTACACATTAAACAACATAAATTCAGCACACGCATTTTTAGATGATATTATAATTATCACTAAAGGATCCTTAGACAGCCATGAAAAAGAAATAATGAGAGTACTATCCAGACTAGACAAAGAAAATTTAGCCATAAGCCTTCATAAATGCGAATTCGCCCAAACGGAAATCATATGGCTCGGTTACAGAATAAGCCCGAACGGGATAATCCCAACCGAAAAGAAAACAAAATCCGTCTCAGAAATGGACCCACTCCACACACTAAAACAACTTAGATCATTCATGGGCAGCATACACCATATGATAAAATTCATTCCCAATTTAGCAGAATTAATAGCACCCCTAAGACCATTATTATCAACAAAAAACAGTATAAAAGGTTCAAAGCTAAAATGGGCAAGTGAACATGATTCAGCATTCAACAAAATCAAAACCGCAATAACACATATTATAGAAAATAAACACTTCGATACAACAAAACCCACACGGGTAAGATGTGACGCAAGTAAAAATGGACTTGGAGCGTGCTTAGAACAATATTTAAACAACAACTGGTACCCAATAGCATATGCTAGCAGATTCTTAAATAATAATGAACAAAAATACAGTACCAACGAATTAGAATTGTTAGCGGTCGTATGGTCATTAGAACATTTCAAATATTACCTATACGGCTCCAAATTTGAACTCCAAACTGATCACCAAGCACTCCTTTCGGCCCTGAAAAACAACAGGGGAAACAAAACATACCAAAGCCGCTTGACCCGTTGGGTAGACAGATTACTACCCTTCCACTTTACAGTACAACACGTACCAGGAAAAAACATGGGATTCGCAGACTACTTTAGCAGATATCCGATCTCTCCAGCACCCCAACCTCTCGAAAGCGACAAAAATTATGTAGTAAATTTAATAAACACATTTAAATACACACTAAAGAACGCTCAAAGAATTTCAACCAATCAGAATACGCAAACAATAAAGCACAGAAATCATGACGTAATAAAGACTTGTAAGCAAAGCAAACAAAACATACACGCTTTTTGCCAAAATTGTCGTTCAAATCAGTCGCACTCGTGCAATCACTCTAAACCTTCTTTACACATTAATTCTTTAAATTCTTCAAAAACAATTCCATATTCAAATTACTCTAATTCACACTTTCATCAAAATTCAATTCCAAATCATTACACAAATTCCAACGTATTCGTTTGTACCCGAAATAAACCATATTGCAACACCTTTAACAAGCCAATCTATAAACGCCCCCGAATTAAAAAGATGAATCCCCTTCAAGAAAATACTACCGCAAACAACCAACCCCAACAACTAAATCCCCCAAGATCGGTCACTATCGCAACACAAACAGACACCGACAATAATCTAGTTAAAGGATTAACCCCTCTAGACCCCACTCGGGCAAAAAACCCCTTTGATAACATCCAATCGGAAAACAACATCCCATTATCGAACTTACACAAAGTAATGAACGAAAACTTCATATCAGAAGCGATTAAATTAGACAACCAGAGCAACCGCATACGCAAAATGATCCAAAACCAGGACTGGCTCGCACTAAAACATTACTCCCGCTATTGGCATACACTCAAAAAAGACCTATCCGTGAACGAAAACGGTTGTATCCTTTACGATGGCAAACTTTACATACCTCCTAATTTACGCGATATTGCACTACAATCAATCCACAAAACCCATACGGGAAAAGCGGGAATGATGTACATGGCGCAACTCATCTGGTTTCCCCGCATACACCGGGAAATCGTCATAATGGCACAAAGATGCAAACCTTGCACAGCCATTGGTAAGAACTTAAAATCAATTATTCCAAAAAATAAACATACACACCTAAACAATCTACAAGAACCTAATGAAGAAGTACAAATAGACTTCACAGGACCAACACTAGACAATAATAAAGACACATACATCCTAGTCTCGGTAGATAGATTTTCTAGATACCCCCACGCAAAGGCATATCACAATTGCAACACTGAAACAGCAATTGAATTTCTAAAAAGCTACATGACATTCCACGGCATACCAAGATCTCTAAGGTGCGACCAGGCACAGGCGTTCAAATCTAAAAACTTCGAAATTTTCTGCAAAGAAAACAACATTAAGTTAATCCTAGCCCCAGCAGGAGATCACAGAGGGACAGGATTAGTCGAACGTATGATACAAACAATAAAAAGAAGACTATCGGCAATAAATATAGATCCCAAATGGGACAAAGAAACATTAGCCGATAAAATCACACACATAATAGAGAATATTAGACTGATCCCCAACACAACAACACGCATCACTCCGTTCGAAGCACATTTTGGTAGAACAGCAAACACACAATTAACCCACATACTAAAAAAACCAAACCACAAAAACTTATCATACAATAAAATAAAGAATTTCCATTTAGACAAGAAGAAATTGAAGCAGGCCATGCTGAGCGAGGCAAGCATCTGGAATCAAGACTCTGACTCTGAGCCACATCTGGACATACAATACCAGTCCCCCGGCGCTGAATCAGACTCTGATGAAGAACACCTGGCCACAAAACGCGCACCCATGACGCAAAAACGTAAGACCAATTCTCCCATAAAAATCGTACCCGACAAACTAAGCATTACATTCGGAGATAAAACATCAGTATTAGTAAAAGAAAGAAACCAAGTAGCAAGAAAAACAATAATGCGTAGAGTGAAGGAACCGCGAGGCACACTTAAGCCACTATGGAATATAATCCCGGATGGAACAATAACAAATTACACACCCCACACAATCAAAATCGACACACCAAAAAGAAAAGGTACAGTAATCAGAAAAAGCGACATAGCAATAGCCACAGAAATAATCCAAAACAAACCTAGACTGATAGACTTCGTAGCGTGCAAGACCGTCGGCGAATATAATAGAAATAGAGAGAAAATTAAGAAATTCTATTTAGATGAGAAGAAACAAAACGAGAAGTGGGCAGCAGAACAGCCAACACAACAACAGGAACCCCAACCGGGCACAAGCAGACAATTACAACAAGCCGCCACCAAGCCAACCAAGAAAGAAACCTCAACAAAACAAAGACAGAAACAAAGGAAAGGCAAAGCAGGTAGCCCCAGAAGAAAACCACAGCAGCCCACAAAAAGAATACACGCCCCACAATTCGAAACAAAATCAAAACAGGCAGCACTAGCCCAATCAAAAATTGAACAAGCGAAACGAAGGCAAAGACGATACTCCTCCATTGTAAGCACTGACCTGGACAAGTGGAACAACTCGGATACAGTAGAAGTTATCAATCTAGTATCCGATTCACCAGTACAAAGCCCGATAACAATAGTCACTTCGAGATCACCAAAAGACTTTATGCACACCACTAACAAAGACCGAGGATCCGTCGAACGAATCGTGCAAAAGTTACCCATAAACAAAGACAATATAGTAGAAACCCCACCCGCACCCGTTCGGAACATGGAGCAACTTATTCAACCCACAAGAGCAGAAACCACTCGGGACATACAACAACAACAGCAACCAACCATAACAAAGACCAGCCACAACATAGATGACGAGGTACCAGTAACCATCCTCATTGAGTCGGACAGCGACCACAATATCATGCCACAGGAACCAGTAACAGCGCCAACCACCGCAGGACAAGAACCCCCACCCACAGAGCCAACGAAGACAACAAACAAAGATATCAACATTTCCATAGAACACTCACTGTCTGACGACGAGAGATGCAGGAACCCGGACCACAGTGATAGCCCGCAGTCAAGCTACAGAACGGCCCCTTCGAAAATTCCGCACCGCACAACCCTAGAACAGAGCCCCATTTCATCATTGGACCCAGAAGACGTTGACCACCTAAACCACATTTTCGACATATAATGCCGAAAAACTGAAAAAGGGGGAGTGTGGTACGGAAGTACCCGTCAGGATCTGAAACAAAGACTCACCTACTATTATAAACACTACTAACATCCATATATTATTATACTATCCACCCATTCGGGAACCTGCTCAAACTTTAGTTCATTTCATTCAGTCTCAATCACTTGATGACTCAATTCAGTTGTACGCAGTAAACTTTCTATCACTTGTCTTAACACCTATGTAAATTCTAACATCTGTACACAGCGATGACAGGTACTGTCTGGTCTCGCCTCTATCTCTCTACGCCGTGAACTTATTCACCGCTTTTTGCCTGAATCGTGAAAGAAAATTAGTTGAATTGTGAAAGTTTAAGAACTGCTCAATTATTATTATTAATATTATTATTATTATTATTATTATTATTATTTTTATTATTATTTTTATTATTATTAGTATAATTATAATTATTATTATTATTATTATTATTATTATTATTATTATTATTATTATTATTATTATTATTATTATTATTATTATTATTATTATTCTTATTATTATAATTATTATTATTATTATTATTATTATTATTATTATTATTATTATTATTATTATTATTATTATTATTATTATTATTATTATTATTATTATTATTATTATTATTAATTTCACTTTTTCAAACTAATTGTCTCCACGAGACAATATAGTTCTGAAAGCCCTTTCATGTTCCTTGGGTTGTGCCCAACAAAGACTGTAGATAACACTGAAGTTGGGATTTTTAAAGAAAATATAAACAAGCGGACAGTGTTCGGCACAAGGGAAAGACCAGAAAAATCAGTGAGCA
Source organism: Convolutriloba macropyga (assembly GCF_964194025.1). Classification (NCBI taxonomy): domain Eukaryota; kingdom Metazoa; phylum Xenacoelomorpha; order Acoela; family Convolutidae; genus Convolutriloba; species Convolutriloba macropyga. The sequence goes on from NC_134480.1 coordinate 45,762,460, forward strand.
GAAAACGCAAAGGAAATATTTTTAAATGTTTCAATAATGTTTTTTTACCAACAAAACGAAATTCTGGGACATGAAAGTTACAATTCAGAAGATATTTTTGGGATTACGATGTCACTTGTAGAAGAGTTTTCTCCATGTCAATTTTTTTTCAAATTTTTCTGTAGCTTTGTTTTTTCTTAAATTCATATGTGTAAGAAAGTAAATTAAATATCCTAACCAGCATTGCAGTAAAAAGCATTATTTATTTTTTAAAAGAGCGTTGGCATTTTTATATTGAAAAACTACAAGTCTTGTGCTTTCAAAAGTGGTTTCAAATAAAAAACTTTCCACTCATTCTTTTTTATTTTTGCAAGACAATTGCTTGAACTTAAAAATAAATGAGCTTTTTCAAACAAACCGATTTCAACTAAGAGAACACTGAAGTTAGTGTCCTGGTTTTCGCTTTCAATCTCGGGTTTATATGAAACAGCAAAACACACGGCCTATACTCTTTTGGAAAAAAAATGATCCGCTTTTGAAAAAAAACAGTTGAAGAGGAACAAGAGAACTAGATAAAAGTTTCCCTTTCCTCAAAAAAATTCTACAAATTGTATAAATTTTTTAACGTCTATAAATTGCTGCATATTAAGAAAAAAAAAGTAGTTTTTTCTATAATAACGAGATAATGAAACTGAATTTTCCGATTTGCAAAAGAACGAAATTTGAAAACTCACAAACATATCTAAGCTTCTTTTCTCAATTTTCCTTTCAGAGTACAAGTTTCGAAAAAAACCGCACTCTATGAAAAAAAAGATGTCGCAAATCTATAACCTGGAAGGCTGAAAACATCTTGAGAAACACTAAATATGACTGTTATCTATTTTTTGAAATTTATCAATGTAAAAAATTTCTAAAACTCAAGATTAAAATTCAAGGTCAGCTGGTAAAAAAGTATTAAGAAGCTGGTAAAAAAGCTTGATAAATAATGTCTCAAAGTGAGCAATCTAAATTTAGCAAATAAAAACGCTTTTTCAGGAAATCAATTTTTGATAAAAAGTTTTGTCGTTCATTTGCCTTCAGATTTTGGATAAATATTTTCATGAAAAAAACGTTGTACACGTACAATAATATGAATGGCTTCCAATAAAACATAATTTTTACAAATACCCCCATTCTTTCTAAAGTTATGTCCTACAATATGTTAACCAAATAACAAAACATTTTTTAAACAAAATTTAAAAAAAATCCCTTACACTTGTTCTCAGAAAGTGGGGCTTCTATTACGCTCAGGCTTCTATTCTGCGAAGCCACTCAGCCCAATTGTTCTCAGGTGTTACCAATGTCAAAAGAAAAAAATTGATAGCAAAACCGTTTTGGAAGTGACCGTTAAATTGGAAAAACACTTCAAACCACTTAATGGTTTCCTATGACTGAGTTTTCAACGTTTGCTCTTTGTTTCAAACAAGCAGTCAAAGCAAACACTATTAACGTTTCCAGCCAATTGTAAGCGAGATAGCTACAGAAGAAAAAAGTTTGCGATCAAACGAAAACGAAAGGACACGCAGTATTCCAAAAGTAAACAGCCCCATTTTAACAAAGTTAACTACGATTTAGCGTTGCTAATTTGATAATTGCGGCTACATTTACCGATAGTACAGAGTCTTTATAATCATTTAGCCGTCAACTTTGTGAACTTTTTAGACTTGGTCTAAACTGACGGGAGTATTAAAAGAAAGCTATGCAGCGTAAAATGTGTTGAGTGAAGGAATACATTATTCACGGCCAATACTGCTGTGTATTACTTCATACAATATTGAATAGGCTAGAGGGGCTGACTCACCTCCGCTTTTGATACGCGTACTAAGTGAAGGATACTGAAGCCATCCAGGGCGCTCTTCACAGCAGCAAGTCTGAAACGATTATATGACTAAAGACGAATAAGCGTTGGCTCCCCGAATAACCTAGGAATTAATTGGGAACTAGTCATAGGCCGCGTGATTTTTAAGATCTGATGACTCAAGTTTAAACACGAACGAGCCTAGAGCTTGCTGTTGAAGGAAATCAGTTCTTCAACTCAACGAGCGCAATTCAAGCCGGTTCTTTCCAGCAAGGCTTTCTCTCTCTCTCTCTCTCTCTCTCTCTCTCTCTCTCTCTCTCTCTCTCTTTCTCTCTGCTCTAAGGGTAAAAACACTTCTCCTCGGCTAAACGGGAAACATTGCTGTAATTGTAAGTCTGCCGATTTAGCAAAATAAACTTAGAGTAATATTCACATCCAGCAGTAATATGGTTTTAATTACTTGATTAAGATTAGATACCGCACCTTATTTTCAACGTAGGGTTTACCACCAATTGTGCTCTATCATTTCTATCTGTTCTATAATTATACTTTATACCTAATCATTTTAATTCTATCAAATCACACAAAGGTTTGGCAATTAGAAAAGAACATTGTGAGCATTTAGTGAGACTTTTTCTAGCATTTAATTACGGTCGCTTAAATAATATTGATTTAGCTCTAGTGTGGAAATTAAGATCGAGCGAATAAAATTCCTACCACATCAGAGTTTAAAAAGATAACATTAAATACCAGAAATGAGAAAAGTATTGACTCGTGTTTACTCTTGTGCTCCAACCTATAGTCACTCCAACCTATATCTTTCATTGAACTGATAAATCATTTCGGTGATTGGACAGTTCGGTCAGTATTGCAATCAAAAATGGGTTACCAATTTCGCAAACAAACTGTGAAAATAGAAAAGTTCCATTGTTTTTGCTTAGATTTTGAAAAGATTCGATGAATTTTCGCAATATCCTGTCTCCAAGGCAGATCTTCCTTAAAAACACGCATTAGGAAAGTTTACAAGAAAGTTCCACAAAACTTAATCCTGAATTGGACAGAAAAATGTCTTACAGAATTTCTGCAACACTGGTTTTGGCTTCAACTAAAATTTAGGACAAAGTGAAGCAAGGAAGCCAGTCAAGTAACAATAGTTTTCATGCATCACAACTCGTCAAGTATTGTAATTCGAAAAATCAAACACATCGGATTAATTCTTCAGTGCCCATCACTATTCAGCAACGCTTCAACAGAGAATGGAGAAACAATTATGGCTGTACGAAGAATAAAATTCAGCAGGATGAAAGATTGAAGTAATACTACAGAAATCTTCAAACCAAATTAATTTTGTGAGAACAGTAAAAAATGACTTCAATTTTTGCCTTGACTATCGGTTACTTTCACTACCCAGGTTGAGGTCGCGCTCGAAATCGCCTCTGATCAGACCGTCCCAGACAAGTGGGACCTCTGATCAGACCGTCCCAGACCGAAGTGGCCTCTGATCAGACTAGTATGCGCTCGAAGGTCATTGTGAGCTCGAAGTGCGCTCGAAGCAGCCTCTGGTCAGACGAGTTCCAGACCGAAGTGACCCCTGATCAGACAAGTTCCAGACCATTGTCCAGACGAGTTCCAGACCATTGTCCAGACTAAAGTGCGCTCGAAATATTGTCCCAGACTAAAGTGCGGTCGAAATCACCTCTGATCAGACAAAAGTGCGTTCGAAATAGTCTGATCAGAGAATGATTTTGAATATGAACAAATCTCTCAATATCGTTATAATATATTCATTTCATCTATCATTTTATCAATCTTATATTCAACTAACAAAAAACCAATCCTGAAAGTATTTTAAATGAAAGTAAATCGAAAAAAAAAATGATAAAAAAAATTACTGAGTATGCCATTTTTTTATGCTTTCAACTGAAAAAATGAACTTAGACAGCTCTGCATAAAAACGTCTTGATCTAATTTGATTCAAAATCTTTTCTTGAGGGGACCGGTAGTTGTTATCAGCTGGACCCCTTGGTTCTGATCAAACCCATCAGATTTTCAGATGAAGCTCCGATCAGAATGCTGTTTTATTGTTGACTCTTACCCCAGACAACAAAAGGCAGTAAGAAAACAAAAAAACATGAAAAAAATTTCGCTCGAATTGGTCTCTGGTCAGACTAGTGTGCGCTCGAATCGGCCTCTGATCAGACTAGTGTGCGCTTGAAACTACCTCTGATCAGACCGTCCCAGAACAAAGTGGCCTCTGATCAGGCAAGTTTCAGACCATTGTCCAGACAAAAGTGCGCTCGAAGCCTTTTCCAGACCATGTAATTCGAGCGCACCGGGAACATGTGTGCGCTCGAAACTCGTCTGATCAGGGGTCACTTTGGTCTGGCCACCTCGACCTGGGTAGGTTATTAACGCAACCTTATCTCTAAAAACTTGTAGACTAAACAATTGGGTAAAATGTTTTGAGCAATTAATTATCAGCAGTCATGCCTATCACTAAAGTATTTTTGAATATGCGATTTTCCCCACATAAAACGCTGCGAGATCCTTTCAGGCAATTCAAACGCCCCACAAAAACCTTTTCTACATAAGCCTAACGAACGATCCAGACTAACGCTTCGTCCATTAGAAAAACGTCGAGCGAAACAAAAATAATTCCAAAATAAAGGCCAACTCAACAAAGCCTCCAAAAACCGCTTCTGCAAAACAGATAACAGCTAGAGCCAGCAAAATGATCAGCGACGCAACTTGAACAGCAACTCAAACAAGCAGTTCCTAAACATGAATCACAGCCCAGCGATCACGAGAAATTGTTATGGTTAGCTGCAGATTAATGTTGTTTCATTCCTCAAGGGGAATAAAAAATTTTGGATTACAAACTAATAATCATAGACCATGTTAGTCAGTTCCGCAACGTTCTCGGTCGCCTTATCAGACTTCTTTAAGCTCCACCTGACATTGAAAAGTCAAGAAAATGGAAATAACACTACAATCAGAACAGCTTGGACATCTTCAAGGTAACTGAGCCAGCTTTTTTGGCTCCATATAAGTAAAACAAATAGCTCTGCATGCCGTCCTCGAACATGGTGAAGGTATCCTCAGCATGCCGTCCTCGAATATTCGAATGTCTGTACCGCAACTCATTTTCGAATTATCAAATTTTGCGACGCCTTCAACAAGTTGCGCCACAATCCTTTCCCGAATATTACTGATACCAACAAAACCGCTTCGAGGCGTTAAGCTTTTGCAGTTATATTAACCCCGTGCACTTTTTCAGCTTAATAATTCTGCGGCCAGCCTCTCATTTCAAATTTTCACACGGGATCTAAACTCCTATGTAGCTTCTTCGGTGTTCTGATTTGAAAAAAAAAAACAAAATTTTTTCGGGCAAGTACATGCAAGCGGCCATCTATCAAACTGATAAAGCGCACTTTGAATACTATAGTTATGAATATATTCAGCAATGTCAATTTATTACGTTAGTCTTTCGAACAAACCTCTCATCTTCGTATGCAATATATGATTTGAAGCATTTGGCCAATGAAAACAGTCGAAATTGTCCTAATGCACTCAAAACTGCCAAAAAATTACTAATACTTTCATTATCATGCAAAACAAAATTTACACTTCCATTATAATGCAAGGGAAGAATGTACCTCCAAAATGGCTTTTGAAACGAAATAATGTCATCAAATGACAAATATGATAATGTCAAATAAAATCAATTTTGACAAATGAAAAATGGCGACATTCAACGGAAAAAAATGGAGTCCAACAGCCCGCCAGTAATATTACCAGTACTAATTTTTTGAACAATGGAGGACAACCAAAAGGATATTGCTATCGTTTTAGGCATTAAATTTTTCTTTGAAAAAAAATTCAACAAAAATTGCTTGTACTTTCTTCCCAAAATATATCTTAGCATACACAAAAAATACGAACATTGATCTTGCTTCCTCGATCTTTTAATTGATAGGCTTTAAATCATCTACAACAATCCGTTTCAAAATAGTTTTTATTAGAAGTCTGTAATCTTGAAAAAAATTGAAAATTTTATTGGAAACTTCTATCTTACTGTGGACATTCAACCCAGACTTTATTGGCTAGCCTGAACAAAAAGCAACCTGTTTTTTTATTAGTCTTCGTTAGAGAGATTTTTTGACACCGAAGGTAGTCAATTTGAAAACATTGCTATGGAAACAAATTTAGCTGACCACGCACCATTGGTTTTCTTCTACTTAAAATTCAAGCCAATTGGTTAACAGCGAAAGAAGTTTCCCTAATGAAGGAATAGTAATTTGAAAACTCTTTAAACCTGGTGTTTGCATTTAATAAATGTTCAAATAGATTGTCGTCAGATAAACAAACCCAACAAGGTCTCCAAACTGGACAAAATTGGTCCCAACCTAAGCAATGGTGTCTTCGACTTACATTTGAGAGTCAAGAAGAAAAAACCCGCAAACATGTGGGTACACAATAGATGATATTTTGGTTGCCATGAGTCATTTGATAAAAATTTTGCAGTTTTTTTGCCTCAAGGAGCCCAGCGCTGAAACGAAGTTACAAGATCAATTTAAATTGCAAATTGCATTCTCTCCATTTTTTCAATCAAGATTTCTTTTTCTCATGCCAAAGATTGCAATTTGCCAAAGCTGACCCCGAATTTGACGAATTTCAATAAATACTGCAAACATAAAAACAGAATTGTGCGGCTATATCTAGATTACACACACGACATTTGCATGCTCCAAGGAACAGTGCCACTTTGCAAATTAAGGTGTCAACTTCTTTGGAAAAATTATACAAAAGATTCAAACGGACAAATTGGAAAACACCACATACTGCCTCATCTTCACCATAGCATATTTACCAGATTTTCACTCTAGAAGATCAGGAGATCTAGAAATCTGCGTTGATCTGAGTACCAAGAAGTTCTTGAACTTCTATCAGCGCTTTCCAAGCTTCTTCGAAGAGCCAACAACATAACTAAGTGGCAAGGTTAGGAGTTTCATTTGTGCATCCGAAGAGATGAAGTGATGTGTGAAAGTTCCGAACAATGACAAACATCTACAAAACATTGGCGGCATCAAACAATAACTAGAATTTGGGGTTTCAACACTTCCTTTTAGGAAACTGATTTCATCATGATAGACCGCACAACGAACTTTGTAGCTCACTGTAGTCTCCACAAAATTGCTGCTCAACGTGTTCCAGAGTTTTTTGGTTAAAGTAGTGACATCAAGTCGTGGAAAAGTGTCCACAATTGATCACGCCTATCTACCAACATGACTTAAAGTGGTCATACGCCTCTCGGAGGCAATGACCTTGTCTGGATTGTAAAAGAGAGGACTGCTCATTGAAATTGGCTTCGTGAACGTGTTTTGAAAGTTCACTCTCGAGATGTACAGTACCGTGTGGTTTCCGCCTGGCAATCCCGCTTTCCGCCCTCCCATACGTATTGTGGCTGGTTAGATTTTTCATTTGATTTTTCGTGTACCAATTCTGGGCAACTTGTGCAATGCTTCGCCGGGTGTTGCTGGACTTCTTCTGTCTTTGTCAGCATGTTGTGCATCAATCAATCAATCAAATGCATGATCAAATAATTGACCTTTATTTTATCTATCTCAAAACTAAGTTGCAGGTTCTTGCAATCTTCTTAAGTTGCAAAAAACTTGGTTAATTCAATTAGAACCAAGTATTTGAACGTTTATATTAATAACAGTTGGTGTGCAGTCGGGTTTTCGACTTAGATTCGCATTTGTTGATTGCCGACCAATTTGTTGGGCGTTTTGATGATCATTTTCTAAGTCTTAGCTCCTTTAAGGCATTTGTGGCTGTTATATCTTTATGGTTGGATGTGTACCTTTTATGCTGCTTTCTATTCTCAACCGATCTTCGCAAACTGGAAAATTATCCTTTGTTTATGCTCAGTTTGATTGACCTTTTAGTAACTGGGCCAGGTTTCCTGGGGCAATTTATAACCCGACAATTCATTATACTAAGCGAAGTTAAATCGCCGTTGCTTTTCGCGTACGCAGTACCAGTATATAGTAAAATGCGTCTATTTTTACAAGCTCTTATCGGGGATTACGTGGCTAAAAACTTAAACCCATTTTGGTACCAATGCGTACCCAGCTTATTCATGATTCGCTTGTCCGAGTATGGATTTGGAATCTGCTCTGTCGTAATTGCGTACGAGCGATACATCCTGGTTGTGAAAGCCGCCGAAAAGGATTCAATTTTAACTTCAAGAAAACGGAAACTAATTTATTCTATTTCCACATTGATTATTCTTGGGTCCTTTGCAGCCGACGCCATTTACGCTAAGACCATGAACTACATTAAATGCTGGTTTGGTTTTCGGGTCAACACCAGCTCCCACATGATCAGAATTCCAAATCTGTGTATAACTTTTGTTTATGCGGTCATTCCAGCCCTCTCGTGTGTGTACTTTTACAAGGAAATTGCCGCCATTCTGCTGGCCAGAAAACACAAAGTTGGGAGAAACTTAAACCTGGTTTTATGCTTTGGAACCATTTGTGGTCTGTGGATATTCTGTCTGATTTTTAAGACCATTATTATTTCATATATCTGGGCAGTCAGTGCTACTGTGAGCTTTCTTGATCGACAAAAATACCCGTTTGTATTAAATAACAGCAGCGCGGATCTGGTTCGACAGCTGGGATCTCTGACCTCCCTCTTTGACCCATTCCTTATTCTTGTCAGTCAAAAGGATTACCGAAAACCATTCTTAGCAAAAATGGAACTATTGAACAACAAAATCAAAACACTTTTCAAACGGTTGACTCTATTAAATGCCCCCACCCATGCTGAAATCCCACCCAAGTGACATTTGATCACACACAGTTGACCTAGGTCAACTGTTCTCCCCCAAATTCGTCCATTTTGATGTGAAAATGGGCTGCAGTAGGAGAAAATTCAGTAACTACCGCTCATATTAGAGTGCGCTACGATGGACTGGAATGCGAAGACTTATGAGGGATTACCGCTAAAAACGTCGATATCACTGTGGGCAGCAAAGGGTGCTTTAGAAGGGAGATGAGGTAATTTTTAATCATGATGTAACAGTTGGACTGATAAACTTTGGTCAGGCATCAATGATTTAGAGGCAGAGGACATTTGACTGAGGTTAGAAAGTTCTCTCCCGAAAGTCCTCCCACTTTGTTGTAAGAGTGGGGGGGTTGTCTATGGAGTGGGGGGGGGGGGGGGGGGTAAATTGACGTAAGAGTGAGGTGTGGGTAATTTTGTGTGGGGAGGGGCAAAATGAAGGAAGAGTGGGGCTGCAATGGGAGGACTTTTGAGGAAAGTACCCCCCCCCCCCCCCCGCAACTAACCCATTGCAGCCCAAAAAGACTTTTGAGAGTTTTGAGGTGCATTTTCCTAAAAATTCCTCTCATTGCAGCCGCACTCTTAAATCTTTTTGGGCGGAAAAATTCGATCCGAGCTGGGCTCAAGATTCTCAGTTTCTGCCTACGGCTGTGAAAATGGTGTAGTGCCTTAATTAGAATTTTTCCACTGCTGCCGCATTCTTACATCACTCTACCTCATTGATTTTCCACTCCTAATTTATTTTACCCTAATGGCAGCTCATTTTAGCCCAAAAAAGAGTCTTGGGCTCTCTTTCCCTAATAACTACAGTAAAACACAGAAAACTAGATGATGTAATACGTGTCCTAGGCTAATTCCATTTGATATGATTTATTGCCAAAAACTAGTCTTATGACGATCTCAAATAAGTTTGTTGCATACCTAACTTGTCAGATCTAGCAAGAAAGAATCTCATCTTGTAACAAATGGATATCTTGCCCGATTCTTGAGCGATCTGTACAGCCAAGCATGTTGCTTTATAAACTTTTCTGTCGACGAGGATTTTTTTCCAAAACGTGGACCTTGCTTGGTTTGCACCCTTCATCAAAAACATCCATGATTTAGTCCGGATATTTTAAACTCCATTTCTCCTTTGTTAAGCGATTTTTCCTGAATCAGCAATATGTTGAACTTTATTAGTCAAGGAAAATCGAAATGACATATGACAAACAGGTAATTTTTTCGCAAAAAAAATAATATAATAATTCTGCAAACAAGCAATCTACATATCTTATATTTTGATGTCAAATATTTTAAAGCCAAAGTTCAATTTTTTGTCCTAAGAAAGTTTTGTTTATCCTAAATTTATCCTATCTGCATATTTCAACTCTCCCTCAAACAAAATAGATGTTATTATTTTATTGATTAAGAACTCAGATTCTATAATCCCAATATTTTACCACAATTGACTAATTCATGGAATGAATTTTCAACAAACCAACAGTTGTAGCAAAACCCCAGTCAGTGTAACAGATTTTGAAAATTTTTATCTGAATTGACTATTTCATGGAAGCACTTTTCAGCAAATCAACAGTTGTTCTAAAAACAGCCCAATTTCGAGTTTAATTAGGCTTCTTTTCAGATGTCTCGAGTTTTAAACTTAGCCAATTACTTTAGCTATTGGAATTTAACTAAGATACACATTACTGCAGAAAAAACGTTTTTAGATCAATTTTGCATGTGTACAAAATATCAAGTAGGCATTAAATTTTATCACCCGGGTCAAGGTGTCACCGCTAAAAATTGCTAAATTATGTAAGATTTGCGGTGAAATTGACTAAAAAGTGTTAATAGCGGTGTATTTAAATAAAAAATTTGGACCACTCAGGCGGTGAAAGAAAATTTCTCACCGCTACCAGCAAAATGCGGTGACAAAAAATTTTTCAATGGTATCAGGATGCGGTGAAAAAAATTTTCATCGCTAAGATCGCAAATCATACAAATATTCAACGCTAAATTCAACGCTTGTCTTAAATTCACAGGAAATGTCATGGAAGTAAGTGACAGATGCTGCAGTGGAATAAGAAGTTGTTGAAATGTAGGAGGTGAGAGGTTCGAACCCGTGTTGGGCAGTTTTTGTTTTGCAAGAAATCCGGTGAATGCGGTGAAAATAAAAATATAACCGCTAGAAATCCCAAATCTTACAAAAATTCACCTCTAAAAACCCCAAATCTTACAAAAATACCGATTTCACTGGATTCAACGCTAAAAGATGCGGGCGCTTTGCGGTGAAAAAAGCTTTTCTCCGTTAATCTTTCATTATTTCTTGACAAAACCTGGACCTGGGCAGCAGCTAAATTTACAACTATTTGATTCTTATTTTATAAGTTCAACTCACATAAAATTTCTCCGCAATGAATTTAACAAGTTTGATCAATTTTAGTGATGCATATCAATAGTCAGTGATCATACAAAAAGTGTAATATTGAAACAAAATTGCTACAAATTACATGAATTAAAGTTTCTTCAAATCATTTCAATTAATTTTGTTAAGCTGACTTATCATGTGCGATGCAGTGTTAGCTCTTGAAACCCGCGGGTATTACGACCTTCTGCTGTTCACTTTTAAGTTCTCCCAAACAAGATTGAAGCAATTTTTTTAAACATTCTGGCTTTTATAAAAAAAAATTTCGCATAATCGTTTTCGCTGCTGGAGATTTTTACGCCCTGAATTTTTGGTTTCCTTGGTCAAAATTTCTCTCATTCAGAGGTGCCGACAGATGATTTCATGTGGCGGCAGTTCACTACAAAATGTCAAATGTTATGTACTCCAAAACTGATGTAATTTCTTTCACTTCAAGTTTTTCACGTATTTATAGCGGTATATTATAACCTTTAATGATGTCAGCCCCCTTTAGTGAATTCAATTACACCCACCCACCCAGTTCTTCGCTGAACGAAGCAATCTAGAGCGGCTTTTTAATTTCATTTTTTGCCAAGCAAATCGTGTTTTGCTTCGAGGAGAAACAAAATGAGTTGACCTTCAATTTTTGTCCTGCAGAGTTAAATATCCAGACGATCTGTTTAAATCACTACGAGATTTTCCCATTGTTATTAATGGCCCTCGAACAAAGTTTGAAGCAGTTTATGTTAATGAGTGTCTTTTTCATGCCACATTTTTGCTTGAAATTTTATTGCACGTTTGCTCTTAATTTTTTTTTGAAGGCGAGTGCGTAATTAAATTCAACAACCGGGCTTCAAAATGACGGTATTAGTACATTATAGACCCCTATCAAAAAATTTTAAAGTTCAAAAATCCAACAAGTTCGTTGCAGTTTTAATTTCACTTTCAGTAGTCAACTCGCACCATTGGATTTCAGCTGTTGACACTTATGAACAAGAGAGAAAATTAGATCGAAATGAAATTACACCAAAGTCAAAGGCGTAAAAATCACTCGACAAGTCAAAACAGTCAACCAAAAGCTTTTCCTAAAAGTTTAACACATTTACTTTAATCGCTTTAAACTCTGGTCGAGAGAAACTAAGTGAACAGCAGAGGGTCTTAATGCCTTTGGTTTTTAACAGCTGGTCCTACTTTACACGCGAAGTTAGTCGCAAAATTTTGTTCGGATGAAAAACTTGGTCGGGGTCATGCACAAGGTAGTAAAAGAAAAAATGATGCACATATTGTTTGAGAGCAAATGATACACATATTTGACGACCAATTTTAAGAGGAGTTGCTTTCAAAAAAGGATGTGCGATATATGTTTTACAATATTATTCATTGTTTCGACAGTTTACAAATCTTACAAAGGCCAATATCAAGATTTAAAGTGAAAGTCAACTGACTAACGACGGGTAAATTGCACTCAATCGACTGGCAATCGGGAGTTCAAGAAAATGAGATGAAGGTATCCGATCCACATTACTGTCCTATACAATATGAATTTATGTCTACTCGGACGTTCTGGAGAGACATAATTTAACTAGTAATTTAACCCACGTGCTTTACCTGTTTAAGTTTGCTGGTCAGACCAAAACATACACCAAATAACGTCGAATGAGTTGCTCTCGAACGACAGGCGAGGAAATATAATTTATGGCTGCACATTAAAAAATTTTTCATTGCTGCGAACCGCGACCTCCCGGACATAAGTCTGACATTTTAACCATTAAGCTGAAACTTAACTTCCAAGGTCTTTCCTAAAGACGAATTGACAAATACGGTGCGAGTGCATTTATTTTTTGCAGGAGCTTTATGCGATCATTGTTTAATCGTCTTCATCATTATAAGAGGAGAAAGGCGATAACAAATCGAACAATGCGCATTGGCTAAAATCATTTCGGACTAGCAAAAATGAAATGGAGAACTTTGGTGTGGCAAAATCTGAAAAGTATGAGGCAGTTAAATTTGGTAAGGTTTGATGTGAGAAAAAAAAGTTTAATGGCTGAAGGAGGCCAAATGGGCAAGATTGGTTGCGTAACTTAGGCAGGTGAGATTGGGAAGGTTTAAGCGTATAAATTTTGGGTAAGTCAACGGTTTTCAACCCATTGGAACAAATAGTAGGTATGAATGGAAAAAGAGTAATCAGCAAATCCACAAAACGCAAAAAACTTGCCGTAAACAAGATAAGTTATCATCATTTCTCCTGTTTCAATCTAGCCAATGTAATTTCCTTTTGGTCCGTCTGGAAGTTTTGCCTAACAAAAGTACTAGAAATGTCTATCCTGAACCCCAAAAACTTCACTCTTAACATCACTTTGATTAGTCCGACCTCTAAAGCTCATACAGGTAACTCAGTTGGGAGACCACAGTCGACATTGTCCTGCAATAAACAAACAGCTGGAACCCCCGGAGGACTTTCAGGTGTGGAAATTTTTGTTTACAGCTGCAGCCACTGCTTTCGACGTCACACTAGAGTACAATGGAAGATACACAAACAAAAAATATTTCTTCATCTCTTGATCACACGCAATCGGATTTGGAGTGCTGTAGATACTTTAACAAATGAGACTGAAGCTGAAATTTTCAGATGGCCAACGTTGATCTCCTGTATGCTTCACAGACGACGTTTATGTGGAATCAGTGCCAACATTGGCTCCATTGTCTGTTTGGGAACCAAAAAGCGTTCTTTTCAAAAACCAATTACAGCGAAAACTCAAAAACTTCAAATGGATTTCGAGGAGAAACTGAGTTTTTAATTTGCTACTAACATCAGAGATCTCAAAGAACTGGCCAATGATTGACTTATTGGGCAGCAGATTAACTGATTGAAATCTACACGGTGCATCCTGGGCATCAGCAATAAATCGCATTAGGAAGTACACTAATAAGACTGTTGGAACAACAAAAAGTCTCCCCAGAATTTCAGCACCTTGACCACTCAAATTGGGTGCTTCCAGTTCTCGCTCGTTGACAGCCTCTCCTTTTCACTTCATCAATACATTGGCAGTCTGACCAGCTTTTTTTTATCGGACGTGCACTTTCAGTTTTGCCATCTCAGCAGGACAAAGGGACGTTGAGCAAAAAGATGAAAAAACCTGTAAGTCCCGGTTAGACGGTTTGGAAGAGGTTGTTTGTACGCTAATTGACAACAACTCAACAGTACCCATAGCGGCAGCAAACAAGCCAAAAAAAGCCTGTTAAAAGCACTGTTATCGTCTAGGAAGACCCTTTGCCTCAATTACAATGGCAAACTTCCAAGAAATAATTGATAAAAATGTCAACATAGTAAATATGCTCCAACGGGAGATCGAAAATTAAACAGGACCCTAGATAACAACAGTTTGAGTAGCCTCTACTCCAAATACTCTTAATCTTATCAAACCAACTTTCCAAGGTCTTTCCTAAAGACGAATTGACATATACGGTGCGAGTGCAATTATTTTTTGCAGGAGCTTTATGCGATCATTGTTTAATCGTCTTCATCACTATAAGAGGAGAAAGGCAATAACAAATCGAACAATGCGCATTGGCTAAAATCATTTCGGACTAGCAAAAATGAAATGGATAACTTTGGTGTGGCAAAATCTGAAAAGTATGAGGCAGTTAAATTTGGTAAGTTTTGATGTGAGAAAAAAATAAAGTTTAATGGCTGAATGAGGCCAAATGGGCACGATTGGTTGCGTAAGTTAGGCAGGTGAGATTGGGAAGGTTTAACCGTATAATTTTTGGGTAAGTCAACGGTTTTCAACTCATTGGAACAAATAGTAGGTATGAATGGAAAAAGGGTAATCAGCAAATCCACAAAACGCAAAAAACTTGCCGTAAACAAGATAGGTTTTCAACATTTCTCAAAGAACTGGCCAATGATTGACTTATTGGGCAGCAGATTAACTGATTGAAATCTACACGGCGCATCCTGGGCATCAGCAGTAAATCGCATTAAGAATTACACTTATAAGACTATTGGAACAACAAAAAGTCTCCCCAGAATTTCAGCAACTTGACCACTCAAATTGGGCGCTTCCATTTCTGGCCCGTTGACAGCCTCTTCTTGTGACTTCAGCAATACATTGGCAGTCTAACCAGATTTTTTTTTATCGGGCGTGCACTCTCAGTTTTGCCATCTCAGCAAGACAAAGGGACGTTGAATCAAAAGATGAAAAAACCTGTAAGTCCCGGTTAGACGGTTTGGAAGAAGTTGTTTGTACGCTAATTGGCAACAACTCAACAGTACCCATAGCGGCAGAAAACAAGCCAAAAAAAGCCTGTTAAAAGCACTGTTATCGTCTAGGAAGACCCTTCGCCTCAATTACAATGGCAAATTTCCAAGAAATAATTGATAAAAATGTCAACATAGTAAATATGCTCCAACGGGAGATCGAAAATTAAACAGGACCCTAGATAACAACAGTTGGTGATTTTTCCCGTTGGAGAAGCAGAGTCCCGAAGATCATATAGCGTAATGCGAGACAGCTGATGACTCAATGGACGTGGATTAGCAAGAAAAAGCTACAAAATTGAAACCAATTTGGATACAGTAAAGCCTCGGCCCTAACTATCTAAAAAGTTCCGTGACAATGTGCAAAGAACACACATTTCGATTGTTTAAGCAATCATCACATTCAAATTATTTCACGCTTGTCTTCATTCAATCACCTTTACGACACCGAATATATTGCTGACGAGAACGATGGTGATGACGATGACGACAATGATGATAACGTCAACAGCAAAAAGATTTGAAGAGATGGACAACCAGAAGAAAGAAGAAATTTTTCTTCGAAAAAAAGAGTCTGGAGAAATCAGAATGCTCGGATGCTGAATGCACCCTGCTATCCAAACAATAAACCGCACAAAACGAACTGAGTTTCTATGGGCTATGATGCACCCCAAACTATTGAAGCAAAGCAAAAAGTGTCAACGAGCAATTGAGCAGTTGTTGTTGTTGTTCAAACTTGCGCAACACAAAGCATTGCAATAAATTCACCAAAGATTGCAGGGTCCTTGCAACTTCCTGGAGAAAAAATCGTTTCAACTTAAGAATGAAGAAAGAAGTCTACAGGGTATAGAGCATGTGATGCGATTAAACAATGAATGGCCAGTGAAAATGGTCATCACATGATGGCTACCGCAAATGGAAACGATCACCAAAAAAATAACAAAACAAAAATTCAAAACAAGACATCGGTACTGGAAATCGCTAACATATTCAGTTCTAATGTTTTAACGGTTTTATCGCCCAGATTTGAAGGACTCATGACAGTTTTTCGTGTTAGCAATTTCCAATACCGATTTCTTTTTTTTTTCGATTTTTGTTTTGTTATTTTTTTGGTTATCGATTCCGTTTGCGGTGACCATCCTGTGATGACTATTTTCACTGGCCATTCATTGTTTACTCGCATCACATGCTCTGTTCCCTGTAGACTTCTTTCTTCATTCTTAAGTTGAAACGATTTTATCTCCAGGAAGTTGCAAGGTCCTGCAATCTTTGGTGAATTTATTGCAATGCTTTGTGTGGCGCTTTTCTTCTGTTGCTTCTGATGTATTGGTTTCGCCGATCTATCACTTTTGTTCAACTTTGATTTCTCTTTTTTGTCACAATCTGGTTGCTACGTTGAATAGTGGACTAATCTCTACTCAAGTTTGAACAACAACAACAACTGCTCAATTGCTCGTTGGCACGTTTTTGCTTTGTTCTTCAATAGTTTGGGGCTCATCATAGCCCATAGAAACCCAGTTCGTTTTGTGCGGTTTATTGTTTGGATAGCAGGGTGCATTCAGCATCCGAACATTCTGATTTCTCCAGGCTCATTTTTTCCGAAGAAAAATTTCCTCTTTCTTCTGGTTGTTCATCTCTTGAAATCTTTTTGTTGCTGACGTCATCATCATTGTCGTCATCGTCATCACCATCGTTCTCGTCAGCAATATATTCGGTGTCGGGGGGGGGGGGGGGGGGGTACAAACGGAAAAGATCCGAAATTTTTATTGAAGTCCTTGGATAGTGAGTGTAAAAAGCTTGCAATCAAATTTACAAAAACAAGTTTCAAACATTATGACAGAGCGACAGAAAATTGTGAGAGATCGCCATTTTTTTGCCGTGTTTGTAGAATTTTAAAATAAGAAGCAACTTTTTCCATCCTTTTTTGTCAATTTCTTCGTTTCTAACCTAATTTTTGCCCCCCCCCCACCTTAGTGAGCTTATATTTTTAGGCTCCCCCAGAAGCACGTGCTATTTTCTTACATAGTAATTTGCTATATAAAAACATCTAATTTGTAACTGGGGGCGTAAAAAACACTGGGGGAGCTGCGGGGGGGGGGGGGGGGGGGCAAACAGAATAGATCCTTATCGCCATTATCGGTTTCAGTCTCAGTCACTGCAAACGTCATAAATGTTTATTAAAAACACAACAACGCCAATTCAAGTATATGCATATTTTCTCTTTTCTCTTAGTCATATTTATAGGTGTCAAAACGCTGCAGGATTTTACAATTTCTAATGAGAATTTTGGATGAATTTCTCACACGTGTTTTTATTGGAGGAATTTGCGGATGGTTACCGCAAATGGAAACGATCACCAAAAAAAACAAAACAAAAATCCAAAACAATACATCGGTACTGGAAATCGCTAACACGAAAAACTGGCATGAGTCTTTCAAATCTAGTCGATAAAACCGTTAAGAAATGAGAACTGATATATTCAAAAAGTAAACCACTTTTCCGAATTGTAAACGGCCCAAGAACACCAAACAAGCTTAAATGGATTCAACGAAAGAAACTCTTCACTGACAACAACACAATTTGAATGCTCAGAAACTGACAGAGAATTCCAATCTTCATGTGGTACACAACAAAAACTGTACCAAATTCATTCAACCTGCATTTAACCTTGATTTAAACCCCCCCCCCCCCCCACAAATGAAATATTAGTGTTATTGCGGATATTAAGCCTCTTCGATATTCCTCGGTCATTAGTGCGTCTACCAGTTCGTTTACTCACCCGTTAAAAACCCGCTAAAACGCCTTCTTGTGTTTTCGACCTTATCTTCTTCCTGGCCATCTGAAGATTGTGTTACCTATCCTCAACAAAATATTTTTTTCTGTATTTGCGTTTTTCAAATTCATTCCAGCTAGTTTTTTTTATAAATTTCGAGCAAATGTCGACAGTTAAAAGGAAATAAAAAACCACTGACTTTTCGATTGTGATGCCATTTCCGGATCTATTCTGTTTCCACCCCCCCCCCCCCCCCCCAGAGTGTTTATGACCCCCAGTTACAAATTATATGTTGTTATATAGCGAGGGGGGCGAAACAGAATAGATCCTCATTTCCAATAAAAACACGTGTGAGTAATTCATCAAAAATTTTCAATAGAAATTGTAAAATCCTGCACTGTTCTGACACCTATAAATATGACTAAGAGAAAACAGAAAATATGCATATAATTGAATTGGCATTGTTGTGTTTTTAATAAACATTTATGACGACGTTATTTGCAGTGATTGAAACCAATAACGGCGATAAGGATCTATTCCGTTTGCCCCACCCCCCCCCCCCGCAGCTCCCCCAGTATTTTTTACGCCCTTGGTTACCAATTAGATGTTGTTATATAGCACGTTACTATGTAAGAAAATAGCACGTGCTCCTGGGAGGGGGGAGTAAAAATATAAGCTCAAGGTGGGGGGGGGGGGGTTGGAGAGGCGAAACAGAATAGATCCGACGATAGAAGCGACGAAAAAATAACAACAATCGTAGGTTAAGAAACGACAGAATTGACAAAAAAAATATTGAAAAAGTTGATTCTTAAGTTAAAATTCTACAAACACGGCAAAAAATGACAATGTCTCACAATTTTTTGTCACTCTCTGTCATTATGTTGGAAATGTGCTTTTGTAATTTTGATTGCAAGCTTTTTGCACTCACTATCCAAGGACTTCAATAAAAATGTTGGATCTTTGCCATTTGTACCCCCCCCCCCAAGCTTAGTGGGGGCATATTATTTTCACCCCCCCCCCCAGCAATATTCTTACATAATGATTTACTATGTAATGGCACGTGTTATTTAACTGGGGGGGGGGCGCATAATGTACAGGTTTGTAAAATCCTACACTGTTCTGATACCTAGGAATGTATCTAAGAGAAAACAGAAAATATGCATACAATTGAATTGGCATAGTTGTGTTTTGAATAAACATTTATGACGACGTTACTTGCAGTGATTGAAACCGATAACGGCGATAAGGATCTATTCCGTTTGCCCCCCCCCCTCCCCAGCTCCCCCAGTATTTTTTACGCTCTTGGTTACAAATTAGATGTTGTTATATAGCACGTTACTACGTAAGAAATCAGCACGTGGTCCTGGGGGGAGTAAAAATATAAGCTCACTAAGGTGGCGGGGGGAGGGAGAGAAACAGAAAAGATCCGACGATAAAAGCGACAAAAAAACAACAATCGTAGGTTAAGAAAGGACAAAATTGACAAAAAAGGATTGAAAAAGTTGGTTCTTAAGTTAAAATTCTACAAACACGGCAAAATGACGATCTCTCACTTTTTTTCTCTCACTTTTTTTTCGCAAAAAATGACGATCTCTCACTTGTCGCTCTCTGTCATTATGTTTGAAATGTGCTTTTGTAATTTTGTTGGCTCTTTTCCGTTTGTACCCCCCTCCCAGCTTAGTGGGCGCATATTATTTTCACCCCCCAGATGCACTAGCAATATTTTTACATAATGATTTACTATGTAATGGCACGTGTTGTGTAACTGGGGGGCGCATAACGTACGGGGGTTGCACAAACGGAAAAGATCCAAAATGTCAGATAGCCTCTCACATATGGTTTTTGTGATCTTCCTCAATAGAACCTGCGATCTTTCTGGTCTCTGACATCCCCATCCCCCACCTCCCAAAACATTATGTACAGCTTGTACGACACGTGTCATTACATATCAAATTGTTAAGTAAACTATGGCAGGTGACCTTTGGGTGTTGTAAATGATATGCACCCCCCAGGTTTAGACCTTGACTTATGAAAAGACTTTATAATTCTGTTTCGCGGCCGCTAGCTGGGTGGGCACAACCCGGGTCGAGGTCTCATCGTTAAAAATTGATAAAAGATGTTAGATTTGCGGTGAATTTGAAAAAAGTGAAAGATTTGCGTTCAATGCGATGAATACGGTGAAAATTTATAGGAGGAGAAAAATTTTCACCGCTACCAACAGAATGCGGTGAAAAATATGACCGATAAAATTGCAAATCCTACAAATATTCACCGTGCTAATTTCAAGGCTTATCTTAAATTCTCAGGAAATAGCAGTGAGGAACTTGGCAGATGGCTCAGTGGAATAAGAAGTTGTTTACACTCAGGAGGCGAGAAGTTCGAACCCTTGTCAGGCAGTTCTTTTCTGTAAAAAATCTTGTAAATGCTATGAAAATAAAACTCCACAGCTAAAAACCGCAAAAATTCACCGCATTCATAGCTAAAAGAAGCAGGCGCTTTGCGATGAAAAAACTTTTTCACCGGAAAGCGCCCACATTTTTAAGCTTTTAGGATTTGCCGTTTTAAGCGATGAATTTTTTTCACCGCATTCACCGGATTTATCAAAAAGCTAACGGCGTACACGGGTTCGAAACTCTCACCTCCAGCATTTCTATAAATTCTTTTTATTTCTGTTTCCAAACATGTAAATTAATAATATAACCGAAAAGTTAAAGTTTACATGCCTTCAGAATAATCACAAACTTAACTGTATACACTTAGTTCCTCAAATTTTAGTTCAAAGTTTTCGTAAGGGGACGCGTCTCTAGGTTCTTTCCCCAATTACGCAAATTTTTGAATTGCTGTAAAATGATCCCTCATCACAATCGGAGTCTTGTTGGAGCTGAGCTCGCTCAGCTTGCGTAGGCGGGAAAATAGAAACAAAACACTTTCTTTTGTCCTAGTCATTTGATAAGTTATAGTTATAGTTCTAGTTCTAGTTGCAGTTTGTCACGAGAGAAAAAAAGGGGAAAATAACAAAAAACAACACATAGAACTTAACGTAGCAGCCGTAGAAAACGGCTTAAAGTATAACTCAGCAAAATATTGCAAAAAACAAACTAACTTGAGCAGTAAATAACGTGTTACTGTGTCTTGGACTAGAAATATTCCTGAGCAGTAAATTGTTACAGAATCTTGTATTCAAAAAATTATTCTTGAGCAGTAAATTCTGTTACTGTGTCTTGTATTTACGAATTATTGGAGCTGAAATTCAACTGTTACAACCCCAACTTCTGGTATTCTCAAAACAGCAAACACCAAACAGCAAAAGCCAACCTAAGTTTAAATTTAAATTTTTTTGCACAAACAGGTCTTAGACATATATCTTTGTCTTCGATTTGTTTTTTCTATCGGATTGAACAGGTATACATAAAGAGATCCCGTATTGTGTTGAGATCCCGTACTGCAATCCAGTTCAAATTGATAGTTGAAGAAACTAAGATCAGCGAATAGTTACGAACTAAAATAGTTAATGCAACGGTAAGTACAGGAGAACGGATATACAGTTACAAAAGCAAACTGCATAAACGAAGTATTCGGACAGATTTTGTAACCACTCAGAACGAACAGGGCGGTGTAAAACTTTCTTTGTGAAACACAAGGAGAGCAGCCGTTACATTTGGTCCGCCGACCCGGACAGTGGAATAAACTACTGTCCAATCCAACAGTCGAAGTGACGAAGTCATCGCCGAACGAGAGCAAATTTCAACGAGCAATTCAACAACGCAAAGCCAATTAGGCAAAGCAAATAGGAACGTTGAAAAGCAAAACTCAATTAAAGCAAACAAACAAAACAGCTGTAGAGATTCAAGCTGCAGTCCCGAAGTACACAAGAAGTGACTCCGTCACAGAGTCAAAAGCGTTTTGGATCGACAGATCAACAACATGCGAAATAACTGGTTTGAGAAACAGGAAGAAGGTTTTGATCTCATTAAGAATCGAGATCGACCAAGCAAGCTCAAGATTCTTTATCAGCAAATACTGCAATTGGACGACAGCGTTCAAAAACTTGTGAATAAGAAAGCTGAGACTCTCTGCACATGTCAAGCCAGCAAAGCCAGTCAACTCTTCATTCCAATGAAGAGCAACCGCCTGCGAATAATTTGCATCAGATAGAATAAAACGTTGGAATTCCAGAGATTAACCAAAACCATGATAACACAAGCTATGCAACGACGAATGCGGTTATCCGAATCGTGCAGACAATCAACCAGGATACAGAAAACCTTTCCGAAACATCTTCATTGAAACGTCGCGTTAAAGAACGAATGAAGGAATTTGAAATTTAATTCAAAAGAAAGTTGCAAATCGAACGAGCCCAATTTGATCGAAAGAGGATGGAGCTAGAAATGCAAATGAAAGAAATAGAGAAGCAACATCAGCTTCCGCAAATGAAGCGAGACCTAGAGCGCCAATTGCAAAGAACAGCATTGGAGAAAGATGACTTACGTTCTCAATCGACTAAGGCGCGTGACAAGTCACCTTTCAATTGGACCCCAAAAGGGAGAGATGTCTCGGAGTGGGAGAATTCGATGAACGACACGCGAACACCAATTCGACCAAGAGCTCGCTTCGACGTCAGCCCGGAACGGAACACTCGTACCCTAACATGGTACCCAAACACTCGTGAACGTTCAGCAAGTGCTGAAGAGCGCGATATATCGCCGACAATTGGAAGGCACTACAACACTGGACATTCAAGCAGTAGTTTACCAAAATTGAGGTTGACAAATTTTGACGGAAACCCGCGGGAGTGGCCTGAGTGGTCTAGCATATTCATAGCAACAGTAGATAAACGCATGATTCCCGACTCAGAGAAAATGAGCCATTTGAAGACTCTGCTAACAGGCAAAACAAAATCTGCAATCTCGGGAATGGGCTATTCTGGACAGTTTTATAGTGCTGCCTGGAACATTTTAGAAAGAAAATTTGGAAGAACACTTGTAATTATAGATGCGCAGCTCAAGAGCCTACGAAAAGCTAATCAAGTGAAACCTCATGATTCAACCAGCCTGATTAATTTTTCTGTTATTGTATCCAACTTCGTGAACGTGCTCAAAGAGTACAAACATATTGGTGATTTGCAATCAAGTTCGACATTGTACATGGCAGTTGATAAGCTACCACAGGTTCTTAAAAAAAATGATGGTTCTACGTCGATGACAAGGACGAGGACTGGCCTGATCTTATCATGTTTGAAAAATGGCCATCACGAATGGCATTCGTGCATGAAGGGTTTTCAGCGTTTAAAGGGGAACACAAAGAAGAAGACCGACGCAACACAAATAGAGAAAAACGATCCTCGAAGACATCGAATTTCAGTGCAAGTTCAAACCTGCAAGGATCCAAGCAGATGCAAAACAACAACTGTCCACTAGCGGATGGCAGTCATAAAATATGGAACTGTCAAATATCTAAGAATATGAATGTCACCGATCGCTATGCAGCAGTGAGAAAAGAACGCTTATGTTATGGATGTCTGGGGAAAGGGCATGCAATCAAAGATTAAAAAGTCCACCCGTGCGGTATAAATGGATGTACCACAAAGCACAACAGACGGCTACACTCAGAAAACCAAATGGATGAGGGTAGTCACGCAGTTAAGTTAACGTATGCGCAGCAACAGTCAACCAGAGTAACCAAATTACTAGTTTTCTATAAATAGTTCCGGTATCGGTTCAGAGTGGTGGTAACAGTTTGACTACCTACGTTTTCCTCGATAGTGTTTCAACAGTATCATTCATCGATCAAAGTGTCAATGATCAACTACAAGCTAAAGGCACGGACGTTACCTTGAACATAGCTGGCATAAATGGGACGCAAGATTTGAGGACAGAGAAGGTTTCTATCACAATAAAAGGACTACATTTAAAGGTGCATTCAATTGAAGCGTTTGCACACCCATCAATCTCGTTGGGAAACACAACATATGATTACAAGGAATTGAAGAGCAACTTCAGACACCTGAATGTTCTCACTAACAGAATATTCAACTTAATGGAAGAAGGCATCATACTTGGACAAGATTCTTACGAAATTCAACGTCCATTGGACTATAAGATTGGAACACAAAATGAGCCTTTCGCCGTCTTAAAAGAATTAGGATGGGCAGTCAGTGGTCCCATGACAGGCAAGAAAAGTCAAAATGTTTGTCATTTAGCCTCCACAGAAGATGTGAAAGTGGCCGAAAATATACAATCATGGTGGGACATAGAAATTTATGCTTCCAAAATAAATGTTGTAGGTCAATCAAAAAAAGAGCAGCAAGCTCAGAAGTTTTTAGAGAGCACAACAAAGTTTACGGGCGAGCGGTACGAAGTGGGCATGCTCTGTAGTGAACCAGAACCCAATCTTCCAAACAACAACGGCTCGGCCCTTGGTCAGCTCTACTCACTGGAACGAAGATTCCAACGAGACCCAAATTGAAAAGAATTGTCAACAGTCAATTGATACAGATGTTGAAAAGGGATTTGTTAAGATCCTTGGTAAATCGGAAGTCAAAGGCCTTTTCGGAAAGGAATGGTATTTACCACATCATCCATTACTAAACCCCAACAAACCGGGTAAAGTTCGCCGTGTTTATAACGCTGCAGCAAAATACAAGGATATATGTCTAAATGACAAGTTGTTGGCCGAACCCGATATACTACACGGATTGATCGGAACAATATTCAGATTTCGAGAAGGACCA
This sequence comes from Convolutriloba macropyga, assembly GCF_964194025.1. NCBI lineage: Eukaryota > Metazoa > Xenacoelomorpha > Acoela > Convolutidae > Convolutriloba > Convolutriloba macropyga. Next base: position 45,787,272 of record NC_134480.1, read on the forward strand.
ATTGCCCTAACCGCAGATATTGAATCAATGTTTCTGCAAGTGCAAGTTCCTGAACGGGATAAAAGCTGCTTGAGATTCTTGTGGCGACCAACAATGAACGAACCTGTGCAAATTTACGAGTATCAACGTCATGTTTTTGGAGCAAAGAGTTCACCAACATGTGCCAACTACGCTCTGAAGCGAGTAGACATCGATAACGAGGACGAGTTCCCAATTGCAGCGAAAACAATCCAAAACAACTTCTACATGGACGATTTCATCAAGTCAGTCGAAACACCTGAAGAAGCAATCAAGGTTTTCAAATAAATGCAACTTCTTCTCGCAAAACATGGATTTGAACTGAAGAAGTGGATCACCAACAGCGACGCGGTAACCAACGCAATCCCAGAGGACTTGAGATCAATCAGCAAAACAAAGCAGGTTGAAGTATAACCCGGCCAGGAAGGGTCATCGGTGCTTGGGCTTCAGTGGACGATAGCCGATGATAGTCTACAGGTTTTTAGAGGTACAAGCAAGGAAGTTGAGAACCCAATCACCCAAAGGAAGATCTTATCTCTAGTTTTTTCAGTGTTTGATCCTCTCGGACTGTTTGCACCATTCAGTGTCCATATGAGACGACTCCTGAAGAGCATCTGGACCAAAAATGGACAACGTTGAGACAACTTAGTAGAACCTAACGAAGAAGAAGGGTTTCTGAAGTGGAAAGCGCAGCTTCCAGAAGTAGCGGAAACCAGCATTGATAGAAGATACTTCAGCGCAGCCAAGGACAAATAGGAACTTCATGTGTTTGCCGACGCGTCTGAAGACACAATCTGCGCAGTGACTTACCTACGTTCAAAGCCCAAAGCATACTCAGCAGACTTAGCATTTGTAATCGGAAAGTGCAGAGTCGCACCGATGCGACACTTTTCCATACCACGCTTGGAAATACAAGCAGCAGTGATGGCGGTGAGACTTAAAGAACAGATAGTGAAGGAACACCAAACGAAGATTCACAGTTGTAACTTGTGGACAGACTCCACAACTGTTCTGCAGTGGATTCATAGCTCCCACCGTAAGCAACAGGTGTTTGTTGCAAACAGAGTAGCTGAGATTTTGGATACAACTAATGTTTCACAATGGAATCATGTGAGTGGTATTAACAATCCAGCGGACATCGGGACACGAGCGATTAATGTTGACGATTTTAAGAGAAGCGAATGGCTCACTGGGCCGGCCTGGTTGAAGCAACCAGAGAGCGAATAGCCTGAACAAGTGAATTTAACATTTGTTTCAGTCGAACAAATGGTCTTCTCAGCAAAGGTTGAGGAGAAGAAGCCGATGATTCAGTGGGAACGATTCAGCTATTTCAATCGATTAGTAAATACAATGGCATACGTACAGCGTGTATTTAAAAAAACACAAACCAGCAACAAAAACACTAAGTGTTGAAGAAAGAGAGGGTGCACAAGCAAGCATTTTCAGACTACTGCAGCAAGAACAGTTTGCTGAAGAGATGAAATCTCTCAAGGCAGAAAATGAAATTCCAAAAGCAGCAAAATCCTCCATTTTTCACCATTCATAGACCAGCAAGGACTTATTCGTGCTCAAGGCAGAATAGGTAAAAGTCAATTGAGCTGCGAAACGAAGCATCCAATACTGTCACATTGGAAGCACCATGTAGTTGAACTATTCTTGCGAAATGAACATATTAATAGTCGTCACGAAGGTACTGAACATGTCAGAAATTCTGGATCCTAGGCATACAAAATGCTTTGAGATCGATCAGAAACAAATGCATTAGATGTCGAAAGGGAAGAGCACAAACAATGACTTCAGTGATGGCGGAGTTACCGACAGAAAGGCTTGATGCTTCAACCGCTTTCGCAAATGCTGGAGTATACTACTTTTGTCCATTTACAGTTAAAATTGGGCGCAGAAATGAAAAACGATGGTGTTGTTTGTTCACATGTCTAACCGTATGAGCCGTACATATAGAGATAGTTCCAAAGTTGGTTACTGACAGTTGTCTAAATTCAATTATGCGGTTCATAGCTCAAAGAGGCAAACCCATAAAAACGATCAGTGACAACGGGACCAAATTCGTTGGAGCAGACTGGGAGATCAAAGAGTATGTCGCAGCGTGGAAAGAAGAAAGAATTGAAGAACATTTGGTTCAACAAAGAATCAGATGGAAGTTCAACCCGACTGCCGCACCTCACTTTGGAGGAGTGTGGGAAAGACTGGTCAGAAGTTGCAAGAAAGCAATGTACGTAGTGTTGGGGAACCGATCAACTACGGAAGATGTTCTTTCAACAACAATCTGTCTTGTTGAGCAGACGTTGAATGCAAGACACTTGACACCAGTCAGTTCGGATGTAAATGATTTGGAATCTATTACTCCAAACCATTCCAGCTTGACAACAAAAATGTTTGTTTACCATACCTACCATGCGCAGAAGAGTTTGTTAATCATAGAAAGCTCTTCCGACAAACACAAGCGTACTCCAATCTCATCTGGGAAAGATTCAGAAAAGAGTATCTGCCAACATTTAACAATCGACAAAAATGGCGTTGTGAATCAAACAGAGTTCTGAACAATGGTGATCTCGTTTGGTTGGTCGAAGACAGTGACAAACGAGGGTATATAGTTCCAAAGTTGGATACTGACAGTTGTCTAATTTCAGTTATGCGGTTCATAGCTCAAAGAGGCAAACCCATAGAAACGATCAGTGACAACGGGACCAAATTCGTTGGAGCAGACTGGGAGATCAAAGACTATGTCGCAGCGTGGAAAAAAGAAAGAATTGAAGAATATTTGGTTCAACAAAGAATCAGATGGAAGTTCAACCCGCCTGCCGCACCTCACTTTGGAGGAGTGTGGGAAAGACTGGTCAGAAGTCGCAAGAAAGCAATGTACGTAGTGTTGGGGAACCGATCAACTACGGAAGATGTTCTTTCAACAACAATGTGTCTTGTTGAGCAGACGTTGAATGCAAGACCCTTGACACCAGTCAGTTCGGATGTAAATGATTTGGAATCTATTACTCCAAACCACTTCCTGCTTGGCAACAAAAATGTTTGTTTACCATACCTACCATGCGCAGAAGAGTTTGTTAATCATAGAAAGCTCTTCCGACAAACACAAGCGTACTCCAATCTCATCTGGGAAAGATTCAGAAAAGAGTATCTGCCAACATTGAACAATCGACAAAAATGGAGTTGTGAATCAAACAGAGTTCTGAACAAAGGTGATCTCGTTTGGTTGGTCGAAGACAGTGACAAACGAGGGTATTACAAACTTGGTCGAGTAACAGAAACTATGGAGGGTTCTGACCGAACAATTCGATCAGCAACGATTCAAACAAAGGACGGAGTCTACAAGAGGCCTGTGGTGAAGCTCGCTCCAGAACTATCTGGACGAAGATGTTGTTACGAAGGAAAACAGGGCCGGCGATGTTGGAGCTTAGCTCGCTAAGTTTGCGTAGGCGGGAAAATAGAATCAAAACACTTTCTTTTGTCCTAGTCATTTAATAAATTATTGTTATAGTTCTAGTTCTAGTTGCAGTTTGTCACGAGAGAAAAGAGAAAAGGGTTTTGACATCCCCATCTCCCACCTCTCAAAACATTATGTACAGCTTGTACGACACGTGTCATTACATATCAAATTGTTAAGTAAACTATGGCAGGTAACCTTTGGGTGTTGTAAATGATATGCACCCCCCAGGTTTAGACCTTGACTTATGAAAAGACTTTATAATTCTGTTTCGCGGCCGCTAGCTGGGTGGGCACAACCCGGGTCGAGGTGTCATCGTTAAAAATTGATAAAAAGATGTTAGATTAGCGGTGAATTTGAAAAAAGTGAAAGATTTGCGTTCAATGCGATGAATACGGTGAAAATTTATAAGAGGAGAAAAATCTCACCGCTACCAACAGAATGCGGTGAAAAAAATGGCCGATAAAGTTGCAAATCCTACAAATATTCACCGTGCTAATTTCAAGGCTTATCTTAAATTCTCAGGAAATAGCAGTGAGGAATGTGGCAGATGGCTCAGTGGAATAAGAAGTTGTTTACACTCAGGAGGCGAGAAGTTCGAACCCTTGTCAGGCAGTTCTTTTCTGTAAAAAATCTTGTAAATGCTATGAAAATAAAACTCCACAGCTAAAAACCGCAAAAATTCACCGCATTCATAGCTAAAAGAAGCAGGCGCTTTGCGATGAAAAAACTTTTTCACCGGAAAGCGCCCACATTTTTAAGCTTTTAGGATTTGCCGTTTTAAGCGATGAATTTTTTTCACCGCATTCACCGGATTTATCAAAAAGCTAACGGCGTACACGGGTTCGAAACTCTCACCTCCAGCATTTCTATAAATTCTTTTTATTTCTGTTTCCAAACATGTAAATTAATAATATAACCGAAAAGTTAAAGTTTACATGCCTTCAGAATAATCACGAACTTAACTGTATACACTTGGTTCCTCAAATTTTAGTTCAAAGTTTTCGTAAGGGGACGCGTCTCTAGGTTCTTTCCCCAATTACGCAAGTTTTTGAATTGCTGTAAAATGATCCCTCATCACAATCGGAGTCTTGTTGGAGCTGAGCTCGCTAAGCTTGCGTAGGCGGGAAAATAGAAACAAAACACTTTCTTTTGTCCTAGTCATTTAATAAGTTATTGTTATAGTTCTAGTTCTAGTTGCAGTTTGTCACGAGAGAAAAGAGAAAAGGGTTTTGACATCCCCATCTCCCAACTCCCAAAACATTATGTACAGCTTGTACGACACGTGTCATTACATATCAAATTGTTAAGTAAACTATGGCAGGTAACCTTTGGGTGTTGTAAATGATATGCACCCCCAGGTTTAGACCTCGACTTATGAAAAGACTTTATAATTCTGTTTCGCAGCCGCTAGCTGGGTGGGCACAACCCGGGTCGAGGTGTCATCGTTAAAAATTGATAAAAGATGTTAGATTAGCGGTGAATTTGAAAAAAGTGAAAGATTTGCGTTCAATGCGATGAATACGGTCAAAATTCATAAGAGGAGAAAAATTTTCACCGCTACCAACAGATTGCGGTGAAAAAAATGGCCGATAAAATTGCAAATCCTACAAATATTCACCGTGCTAATTTCAAGGCTTATCTTAAATTCTCAGGAAATAGCAGTGAGGAATTTGGCAGATGGCTCAGTGGAATAAGAAGTTGTTTACACTCAGGAGGCGAGAAGTTCGAACCCTTGTCCGGCAGTTCTTTTCTGTAAAAAATCTTGTAAATGCTATGAAAATAAAACTCCACAGCTAAAAACCGCAAAAATTCACCGCATTCATAGCTAAAAGAAGCAGGCGCTTTGCGATGAAAAAACTTTTTCACCGGAAAGCGCCCACATTTTTAAGCTTTTAGGATTTGCCGTTTTAAGCGATGAATTTTTTTCACCGCATTCACCGGATTTATCAAAAAGCTAACGGCGTACACGGGTTCGAAACTCTCACCTCCAGCATTTCTATAAATTCTTTTTATTTCTGTTTCCAAACATGTAAATTAATAATATAACCGAAAAGTTAAAGTTTACATGCCTTCAGAATAATCACGAACTTAACTGTATACACTTGGTTCCTCAAATTTTAGTTCAAAGTTTTCGTAAGGGGACGCGTCTCTAGGTTCTTTCCCCAATTACGCAAGTTTTTGAATTGCTGTAAAATGATCCCTCATCACAATCGGAGTCTTGTTGGAGCTGAGCTCGCTAAGCTTGCGTAGGCGGGAAAATAGAAACAAAACACTTTCTTTTGTCCTAGTCATTTAATAAGTTATAGTTATAGTTCTAGTTCTAGTTGCAGTTTGTCACGAGAGAAAAAAAGGGGAAAATAACAAAAAACAACACACAGTACTCAACGTAGCAGCCGCAGAAAACGGCTTAAAGTATAACTCAGCAAAATATTGCAAAAACAATTGACTTGAGCAGTAAATAACGTGTTACTGTGTCTTGAACTAGAAATATTCTAGAGCAGTAAATTGTTACTGTGTCTTGTATTCAAAATATTATTCTTGAGCAGTAAATTCTGTTACTGTGTCTTGTATTTACGAATTATTGGAGCTGAAATTCAACTGTTACAACCCCAACATCTGGTATTCTCAACTTGTGAGTACAAACAGCGAAAGCCAACTTAAGTTTAAATTTAAATATTTTTGCACAAACAGATCTTAGACATATATGCTTGTCTTCCATTTTTTTTCTATCGGATTGAACTGGTATGCATAAAGAGATCCCGTATTGTGTGATCTGTAGCAATCCAGTTCAAATTGATAGTTGAAAAAACTAAGATCAGCGAATAGTTACGAACTAAAATAGTTAATGCAACGGTAAGTACAGCAGAACGGATATACAGTTTTAAAAGCAAACTGCATAAACGAAGTATTTTGGACAGATTTTGTAACCACTCAGAACGAACTGGGCGGTGTAAAACTCTCTTTGTGAAACACAAGGAGAACACCCGTTACATCCATGCATCCGAACTGTCGTTGGATTGCAGCTCCTTGAGGTCTGACGCAAATCTTCCTGGGGTTGAAAGACTTCCCGCGCTTACAATCTTCATCTGTCATACAACCTGTCTTCCCTGTTGCTTCTATAGAGGTCAGAAGGACAATGGCTATGCATATAATTGCAAATGCAAATTTTGAAACCATTTTCAATCCGAGAAGAAACGACAACGTCACCGTGTTAAATTTAACTCACGTGAATAGCACGCCATCTGTCACTTACTTATTCCACTGCGCCATCTGTCACTCACTTCAATGATATTTACTCTGAATTTAAGATGAGCGTTAAAATTAGCTGTGAATATTTGTAAGATTTCATCGGTGAAGAATTGTTTTCATTGCATTCTGCTGGTAGCGGTGAAAAATTTGTTTTCACTGCATTCTGCTGGTAGCGCTGAATTTTTTTTCACCTCATTCTGCAGGTAGCGCTGAAAAATTTCCTCCATTTAATATTTTTTTTTCTTTTCATTCATCGCATTGATAGCAAATCTTACACTTTTTACTCAAATTCACTGCAAATCTTACATCTTTTTTCGGCGATTTTTAGCGGTGATACCTCGACCCGGGTGAGCATGGCACAGACCTCCAGTTACAGACCTCGTGACGTCACATAATAAATCATTAGGCAAAAATATGGCGTGCGCGTCTATCTAGGGGTGCAAATAATGTTCACCCACAAAGCTGGGTGGGGGGCACAAACGAAAAAGATCCCGGAAATGATCCTGATTTTCTTTTTTGTTTCTTTTGGTGCTTAAATTGACTGTGATTGATTAGGAACAGCACGTGCGCTTCTCGATAAAGTCATAAATTTTATACTGGAAAAACGAAACAATCGGCTGCCTTTCAAAACTGTAACCAAGTCCTACAATACATTTTACAAATTACAAACAAAGAGCTTAAGTTTCCAACTGTTTCATTCCCCCCGACAAAATATATTCATAGCTAAATTCCCCCTTCGAAATTATTTGCCCGATTATAGAATAAATACGGTAATTTGGGGTGAGGGCTGTACGTTATATGCCCACTAAGCTGGGGAGGTGCTATATTGGGGAATGGCCCATCTCTATAATATGGTACGTTTTGCTTGTGATGACTGATTCCACCTTTTGCTGAGTTCAAATAACCATTATGAACGTGAAGCCGAGCACAAAATTGGGGTCTTTTCCATTATAGCCCCCCCAGCTTTGTGGTCAGATAACCTATACTCCCCCCCCCCCCCATCTTGGTAATTATACCATAATTGAGGGGGCTATAATGGGAAAGAGTCCAAAATTGATTACAAGCTTTTTGAAAACTTTTTTTCTACATTGAGGGGAAGAAAATTAAAAATTCGTAGAAAATACGAAAGTGTCGCGGGAGAAAGAGGAGGAAGTCCTGGGGACAATCAATAGCCACGAACACTATAAAATCAACAACCAAGCAAGCTATCAGTGAGTGATGATAATTTTATTCCAATGGTACTCTATCTTTCTTAATCAATTTTTGGTTCTTAATAAAAGGTGAAGGGAAACTTCATTTGAGCCACATTAAAGTATGGGCTGTCTTTTTTTAGAGGGAGCTCTCTTTAACGAGTGCTTTCATTGTAGCCACTAATAAAAATTAGTGTGATGTTCTCCGTTTTTGCCCCCAGCTTAGTGGGTGCATATTATCTGCACCCCTAAATGCACGTGCCATATTTTTACATAATGATTTACTATGTAATGGCACGTGCTTCGTATCTGGAGGATGCATAACGTAGTGGGAGGGGGGAGGCACAAACGTAAAAATCCCTATTTACTTTATATGCCATAATTCAAAAAGGTAAAAAAAAACATTTTGCCAATATGTCCTTTATGAAAACTTGTATTCCTAGAACTTTGATTGAAAGCCAGTTTGACTTAAAAACAATTTCGACTTCTGATTAAGGCTATAACAAAGAGCAAATAACGTATATTAAAAGAAAAATAAAACAAAATCTCAAAGATTACTTTTTGGTGATCCGGTATTTATGGAAAAGTTGTTTTGACTACAAAAGGAGCCAATTAATTTTTTCATTGGTGCCTTTGAATGCCCAAATCACACTTTAATGTTCTTCTTGGTGGTTATTTACCGTAATCTCTTCCTTGTCAACTTTTTCTTGATTCAAGCGTGATATTTGTTTTTGTACCAAAAGTTCGGATCATTTGTGCCCCCCCCCCCCCCAGTACGTTATGCTCCCCCCAGTTACAGAGCACGTGTCATTACATAGTAAATCGTTCTGTAAAAATATTGCACGTGCATCTGGGGGTTGCAAATAATATGCACCCACTAAGCTGGGGGGAGGGGACAAACGGAAAAGATCCAAAAGTTCATTCTGATTTCTGATAATGGCAGCAGGCTGTTACGAAAATAATCATTATAGAAAAATGCAAACTCTATCTTGACTTTCCATTATCATTAGCAAAATAAAGCTTGACTCAAAATTAGATTCCGAAAAAGATTTATCAACGCTTGAGTTTTCTTAGTTTAGCTCTTAGTCTAACCAAAAATGCTTAAAAGACAAAATTTCTCCTTGATAAGACAACCAATAAAAACAAATTGTTGGAAAAACTTTTCCTATTTATTTAATAATAAAACAATAAACTTCAATTTTTGCTGTTTTCACCGGAAAATTAATGTTATTTGTGTGTTCTTCAGGACTGATGATTTTCAATGCTATTACCTAATACTTTTCTTTTGAACCAGAAGTCATTTGTTTGGTGCAGATATAACTCTGACTTATTTTTTTGCTCAAAAATAGCATATTGTAGCAGTAGAAGTACTTGATGTATACCTTCATCCAATCAGAGACTGAGAAGACACTATTCTCATTTATATAGAGAGAACTCTACTAACTATATTCAGTCAAATAGAGTTGTTGCACGATGTGCGTATCTCTGACTCCGGTGTTATTCTTAATAACCACTGTTATAATTGAAATATATCTTCAGTGTTTAACTGAGTCGGTTAGTCTGAGAGATATAGGTAAGCCTACTTAACGCGTAGAAATAAGTAGCTCTAACTCTTTATATCTTAAGGCTGTAAAAGGAGCCCTCAACGGGTACACCTTAACTGAAGCGACCAGTGAGTTAACAAACTCTAACCGTAAAAAGAACTCACACAAAACACACTATTCTCTCTTGAGAAAAAACTTAGATCTAATGTAGATAAGTTTTGTACAATTTTTACACTCAAAACTCAGAAAAAGGGGAACACAATCCCAACAAAAACAAAATAATAAAAATCGAAACACAACAATTAACAAAATGAACCATCACACTGGTCAAACTTCCTCTAATCTTGATATCCACTCTGATGAACTAAAATTAGCTATTCTTACAAAACACAACAAGTATCTCACACGTGAGATTTAACACTTTGAAGTTGAACACTATCAACACCAAGATAAAATAATTCTACCATCGGAAACTATACAATATTTGCCTATCAATCATAATAATAATGAAATAAAAAACTATAACGCAGAAAACCAACCATTTACATGTACAGGCACTCCAGAAAACTCAAATATCTCTTGAAGCATCATCGATAGAAAATCTAGATACTATAGTCCACTCACAATCTACAAATACTAATATTAATGAAACTACAGAAACGGACTTTAACTCAACATTACTAGATGATTGAACACTCACTTCATCACACACAGTTAATACCTTAATTGATCTCGAAGATCATGGCCAAAAAACCATTCGAAATAATAATACTATTACTGCTAATGAAACTACTAATAACACAAATATTTACCAAAATCAACAACACGAACAACCTGTGAACTCGACTGAATTGACACGAAGTTCAGATCCATTAAACACAATTCTATCTATATTGCCCAATGTAAACACACTTTTGCCACACTTAAAGACTGAACTCCGTACATTTTAACACCGAACCTGTTAAATTAAATTATTCAACACATCCAACACTGAAAAACAACCAAAATATTCACAAAGACCTCCATAACAATTAGTAAATCTTGTTAGACAGTTTAATTCACAAAATACTCAACAAACAACAAATGCTCCAACCCCTTATTATCTACAGGCGGCTTCTACAACAAACACCGTCACCTGTAGTTTGCAGAAAAACATAAATGATGTATCCCCATATAGGAGGCTCAGTCCCCATGCATCAGTCTTTAAGACCATTTGATGGTATTGATCCTACCTATGAAATAGAAAATTTCTTACATGCTATCACAGCAAATATAGTATTGACATCAGGACCCGAGCAGATTGATTCTCCGTACCATGAAGCTTGGATCCTAAATTGAATTGCCATGATACAAATGGCCCCAAATTGGCCCTGCGCAACAATTGTACTCACACTTACCACTAGAAATAAAAAAGAACTGAGAAGCGTTTTTCCGTGAATTTCAAAATTCATTGGATAATCAGCAGTCGCAAACACAAGCAAAACTATTCTAGGAAAGAATAACACGTGCTTCTGGTGAACAAATAAAAAAAACTAGCGCTCAGAACTGAACAAAAGACCCGAAAAGCATATATTAATAACGCTCCAGATATGTCTAATGCACAATTGAATGACGCACTCTTCACAGCACTCGACCCACAATTAGCCAGAATAGCTCTAAAAAAGGTTGCAAATCAAAAATCCACTGAATTGGAACCACAGCTTTATTTTGCACAATTAGTAGAAAAAATATATCGAGAAGATATCACAAGAACACATATAGATAGACACAAACTAAACACAAATTCCACTCTTTCTTCGTCAATAAATAAAATTTCTCTAGATATTGACCATCTCACAATAGATGATATACATATGATGGAACAAGGTATTGCACATGGGATTGCACATGGGAACAAGGTATAGCACGTCCCAAGTACTCAAATGATCCAAATGTAAAAGGGAAATCACTCTTCCTGAAATTTTGCAAAAAAATTTTCACGCTCGGGACACAGCATTCCTATTTGCCCCAATAAAAGATACACAAAATCACTCGAAAAACCCGATTTTCAAAAAAAAACCTTTAATCAAGCGGAGAAAGGTAACCAAAACCCTCCAAACAGACCGGTCTCAAATAATATGACTGGGAAACCATTACCATTTTTTTTATCGCTTTAGAAGCAACAGTAGAGGCAACCGTGACAATTCAACACACAGAACTGCAAACAAACTATCAAAATCAAACTCGAAATCTTATTCCGGTTATAACAATTTTAAATCACAAAGTAGAAACGGTTAACCATGCCCAAGAACCCCTAATTATAACATCAAGTCTGGTTATAACACTAATAACACATATTCAAATAACTCGAGACCACAACCACCTCATTTTAATAGAGATGGAAATCGTCCACGACGAGCATTTTCCCGTAATCGACTGCGTAAGGTAAGAAACTATATCAACTCACTTTTTGACCAAGAACAAACAGACGACACAATGTGTAACACAGAAGATACATAAACAAAAAAGTCTCAGAATATTAACTCCTTTCCACATCAAGCAAAAGTCTTATTTGGGTATTACCATTAACAATATATACACATCAAACACATGAACATACGAAATCAGTTTCCGCACCACACCTTGAAATTGACTTTCTATTAGATTCGGGAGCTACACTGAATGTAATCAATGATGATGCCTGGAACGAAATTGAAGAATATCAAAAACATCAACATCAAAAACAACAACATTTGTTCTCTCAGCAGCAAATAATTCTAAACTACAATCAAATGGCACAGTAAAACTCACTCTCTCTCCGGATGTAACGGAAGATCGATCATTGCGGAACACTACTGTTACACTCACTTTTTATGTATCAAATACAAAATTTAACATCCTAGGAACACACTTCCTAGAAAAATACGTTGAATCGATCAATTAATCATCTCATACACTAAAGATTAAACATAATTACGAAATGAAATCATTAAAATTTTAAGCTCCCTTAATTAAACCACCCCCATAATATTCACGGTTATTCCCTGTTATTGGTGATCACTTACTATATTTTCAACCCTTGGAACACAGAATTTTTAATTTACTCTTTGACTGCATAAGAATGTAAAACTAAAAATGCAAACAGACCTATTCTTTATGCATCTGATTTCGCATTCGCACCACTTTGTAAAAATATGTTTTTCTCCATAAAGAATATTACCAATCCTGGCTACCATTAAAATTTACCAAATACTCATACAAAATCTTTTGAATCACCCACTAACACTTGTAAAAGGCCTAATTGGGTATGCACAACAAGATATTTCACTTACTGATTTATAAACAACAAAATGCCGCATCAATGAACTCACGGAATTCATTGATGCCTAGTTTTTAATTTAATTTACATACGGTACCTCAGAAACACTCAAAAAATTTATTGCTTAAACATCACTAGGCGACAAGAAGGTGAATTTAAAACACAACAAAAAAGGTTTCATATACAATTTGATGTCTCAAAATTCACTGAAATAGCCAGAAATTTTCTCACAGTCTTCAATTTTTAAAACACAAAGTTAACAGAAACACAGTTTGCAAAATTAGCACAGCTTCTCACACAATTTAAACCTTGTTATGCCACGTCTAAATTCGATGTAGGGAAAGTCAAAGTAGAACTAAATTTAAAAGCAACAGCTGTAATTAAAAAACAGCGCGCAACTCGCATCCCTCTTCAATTACAAGACCGAATACAACAATTACTCAATATACTAACACATTTTGATATTATAGAACCTGTTAACACATATTACCTCACCACGAGAGGCGTCATCCTTAAAAAAGGAGAATCATTAAAACAATTTTAGATGCCAATTGAACACAATGATTGACGAAACAAAAAGGAGACGGCCATAGAGCCAATGCAAATAATTCTCACACGTATTAAGGGACAGATTTTTTCTATAGCCAACATAAAAAGCTCATATAATCAGATGCCGTTAGGTGAACCATCACAACGACTCACAAATTTTGTCATAGTAGGACAACAATACTGCTTTAAAAGTTTATTTTAGGGCAGTTCCATCGGCGCAGCAGCCTTTTCATCCTTTATGAGTAGTGTTTTTAAACCACCAAAAATAGGGTTATCACATACCTTGATGATGTTTTCATTCAATATACTAAAACAGACAAAATGTTAGAAACACTTGAACAATATCACAAAATTCCCAAAAATGAAAATTTTAAAGCTGCTCCTGATAAACCCTTCTTTTTCCTAGAATCAGTTAAGTTCTTGAGACTCCAATCACATATATCCACTAAAATCAAAAATCGATGGATTTTGTACATTAAAACTATCGAAAAACAAAAAAAAGTAGAATATTATGTTCGATTTAACACTTTCATCTCAAAATATTATATATATATATATATATATATATATATATATATATATATATATATATGTATGTATGTATTTTACTTAAAAGTTATTTTGAGAACTTTCTATCTCCAACTCCGTGATACAAAAGATTTTAAATGGACTCCCGAGTTACAACAAACATTTGACAAGGTTAAAAAACTTACAGACGGAGCATTTCGTGTTGCATTTCCTTACTTCAAAGAAGCCTTATACATTCTATGTGAGGCCTCTAACTATGGCATCGGAGCTGCACTCCTCCAAAATTATCAGCTTCAGAAAATGGAATTAGTCTCAGCAAAATCCTGTCTACTTTCCACCACAGAACTTAGACTTTCACCCGTTCTTCGCGAATGCTCAGAAAAAACCTATGCACCCATGGAATACGATTTTCTTATTCAAGGGTCACAACACCCTATTATTTTTTAAACTGACCACAAACCAATTTTCTTTTTCTTCGCACAAAAGAACAAACCAAACCACAGATTTTATCGATTTCAGTTAACTCTAATGAAAATTACAAACCATCACATAGTTTGGAAAGAAGGGAAAAATCTCTCACTTCCAGATTTATTGAGTCGTTCACTAACGACAGCAACACAAGACGAACACCGCCTTGAAACAATTGAGATCACTGGCTCTAATAAACTTTTCATGACACATAATCAACACACTCAACCTATGCAATGTCCTTATGCTATATCAAAAGTACAAATTCACAATAAGTACAGAAACTACCGTAGAATCACCACACTCTCCAATCTACTTACCAATTAAAGATAATTATTTCAAATTACAACAAAGAAAGATCTTTACCTTCCTGTATGGAACCACGAATTTAAAATCAAAGCACAACCGGTAGAACAAGTACAAAAAACCAACTTAAACTTATTAAACGAAATCAATTACCATTAGAAACCTATCCTATTGTTCAACACACTGACGTCACCCTCAATACAAAATAAAACAGAATTATTTAAACACCCCCTCAAACTGCAAACTATACAGAGTTAATAAATACTTATATATTCTCACTCCAATCACTAGATGATTTCGTACCCCGGAAATTTATAATTATTTTTACAACGAACAAACAGAAATAAATGATTGACCCCTATGCGAAACGCAACAACAAGACCCGGTTATCAGAAAACTTTTTCTTTGGAAAGAACATAAAAACTACCCCCACCCCTTCACTAACGATACGAGCAAACAAAGGCTTGTTACACTACTATCAACGTTTTCAGGACCTAAGAGTAATCGAAACTAATAATCTATTATATTAAATACAAGAAACTAATTCACTAAAAATCTATTACCACTCTCTCTTTTATTAACTATAATTTATGTTGCACACTCTCACAATCTTTCAGGCCGTCCCGGTCGTGAAAAGACATACGCTGCAATAACAGAAAACGATTATATTCCGAAAAATAAAACATGGATAGCAATACTTACACAAGATTGCTTGAATTGCCAAACGAGAAAGTCTATGCCAAACCGCCTCATGGCCACACAACAGCCATTTTTAGAAATTTCACCACAATTCAACCACCGTATTTCAATGGACACCAAAGGCCCAACCTCTCCGCCTTCGGACAGAAATTTTTATATCTATGTTATATTAGATGCTTTCAGACATTATGTTGTCCTCCACACTTCTTCCAAAAATGATGCAGCAAATGCACTCACTGTATTATTTGACTACTGAACTATCAGTTTTGGCATTCCTGACATTTTAATAACCGATAATGGAAATGAATACATTAACGGAGAATTTACACACTTTTGTTGCACGTATATTGTACAATTTGAACCACGGACGCCATACGCACTATTGTCTATTGGACTTGTTGAGAATGGTAATCGCCAACTAAATACATTTCTTTGCAGCGTTTTAGTTTCGCAATACAACACACGGTAAGAAAAAGTGAAAATTTTTTCTTTTGCATTCAATTCACAAAATAGAACCAACATGAATCTTTAACCATATGAACTTGTATTCGACCAAAAGCCCAAAAAACTAAACATTTTCCACCTATCTTCCACTACAGATAGCTTTGGAAATTGTAAACCTTTGCTGAATTCACCTTGTAATTCTTCCCCCAAACATACACACACTGACCATATCAGTCATCATCCCCAAAAAAATTACAGAAAGCAATTTTTGCACATTGATTTCTAAATTGTGAAAAGACACACTCTGAAGTTTATAATCAAGTCCAACCTTATTTAAACCAAAATAAACATTTACGCACGGTCATAAATCCCCGTTTCGGAACGGAACAATCACTTAAAATTAACACTTATGTTTTAAATAGAAATAAAGCTACCCAAATTGGAATATCAAAAAAGATCCAACCAAAAATTGGACCTTACAAAACAATTGATACTCCTACACTAGTTACCTATGACCTAAAAATTAGAAGGTTTCTCCGGAAAATAAATCACTTGCCATAGAAGCAATACAGAAATACAGTACCATATTACCCCCAAAGAATTTTCGTTCAAAAACAAATGAAGAAATACTTCTCGGACAACTCTATGTAACGAATTCATCCTATAAAGCCGACTATCACTACGTCAAAATCTGTCTCTTTTAGTCTAGACAATCAGAAATATCATTCACTAGCGGACCCTCACTATTACCACATTGTAACTTGTCTGAAGTAACCGATTGTAACTCGGAAGATTACAATACGAAAGACGCTCGTCTTAGACGTCAACCGACAAAAAACTATAGAGCCTTCACACCACATTCAAAAATTTTGGCTTCAAGAACAACACAATTCTAAAGCATATACACACCACTTATTTGATACACAAAATCACTCTTGTCGCATTAGTTAGCCGAACACAAATAAGCATAACACACTAAATATTCAGTAAAAACAACTCCAGTAAAATATAATTCCCTCGTTTTCTTATACGAATAGGTTAATTTGGATAGTTCCCTCACCCATCTCCCCTTTAATACAATTACTTCATTGGGAAAAATTATGTAGTTAGCTTTTTAGTATAGTAAACAAAGCACACGGATTATTTTTTCACCTGCTACCCTAGCAGAATCACAAAAACCCCTCCATCAGAAAATGAAAAGAAGGGGATTACAGGCAATTCCCCACAAAATGATAATAAAGAAATTAACTAAACATTAAGTTAACAACCGACCCACGGCTCGTCCGGAAAGAATTCCCTAATCACATTTATTTACCAAGAAATGATTCCGTAATTTATCCCCCGAAGAAAAGTTGTAATCAGGATACATCGTATCGTCTAAAATCACTTTTCAGTCGAGCTCTTCTACAACTTAGTTACCTCTCTTCTCTGTTCTCTCTTGAATTCAAACTCAACCTAAACTTTCTCAACTTTAAAGTTGTTCTCTCTCTTCACTCTTTCACTCTCAATTTACTTTAGATCTGCTCACAAAGCTACCACACAACTCAAAACTTCCAATCTCACGCTACTGAAAATTCAGCGCAATCTCCAAATTTCTTCAGAGCACAGACTTGAGGCATTATTTAAAAGAACACCATACGCAGAAACTTTTCGATATATTCAGAATTTCAAAACCAAACTCAAAATCCGTTTTCAAGATATTTTCTATAACCTAGACTACATTTTGTATTCACACACTTGTTGTGAATAGATTTTTTTTTTGAGATTTTAGTTACGAACACATTGCTCTTTTCTATATCCCAATGTTTCCACTTCAATCGACACCTAAATTACCTGAACTTCTCTATACAGACATTGTCTACACAATTAATGTTGACACTACCCCAGCCTCATGCGATTTTAAATAAATTAAAGAACTTATTAGGTTGGATGAGCAATATCAGCAACTCGCCAAACAACCCCTCACAAAGTGAACCTGTATATCGGCACATTATCTTTTAATTTGCTAGAAGATATTATACAATTGAAGAATTGTTAGTTTTCTCTGCTGATTGTTTGGATCTCATCTATCAACTCAATTTCCTTCCAGCGGAACCACCCTTCGCAGCAATCCGAATTAATATACCTACTTTAAATCTGCTTATAATCGTTGTTTCAACATTCACTAACAATAAAATCTGTTATTAAGATAATTGTCCAGCACCGGGCCAGAGATTAACATCACATTGCGTCCTCTAATCAACAATCCAACAGTAACCCAAGTGCTCGCCCCGCATAAAAATCACCTAGTTGCCAACATAGTGAGGCAACTAAACAATCCACCCACAAAAAGTCATCATTTAAACTCTTTAATAAAAAACAACAAGCACAAGAGACCGAAGAACACCTCTACCCAGTCGTTACTACTGCCAAATCTGTGGACCTAACGCATTGAACACTCCCCCCCCCCGACTTTACCCCAAAATCAGTAATCCCATGTCCATTAATAATATCAAACGCAAATACACCGAACGCAAGCACAACAACCACACCAAATAGACATACAATTTTTTGACATACTCAGGCTTCATCGCCAACACAACACTTCAACTACCAACTATTATACCTGAGCCACCACGAGCACCACAACCTTAATTATTTAACTATTCAAACACACCCAATTCTCCACTCAACCTAAAAACTTTGCAAACACAGATGAAACCAATAGTTCTGAATTGCCAGAACCAATTCACACCGTTTCAATGAAAAACGATACACCACAAGATATTAGTCTTCTCTCAGATACATCTGTCTCTGATCCGCTTAATTCTCAATTTTTTTCAACAACTCCATCACAATTTGCGAGTAACCTCTTCAATCTGCCACAAGGACCAGTAACTTATATTGAACGCTTATTTTCACAAGCACACTGGAATCACTCAATATGGTCAATTCATCACCGTCCTTTCAGAGTTCACTACCACTTAGCTTTCAAGGTAAACCATTTGTAGTTACACTGAGTTCAAACCCACCTACACCAGACCCAGACCAGCATTCTCACCATTTTGTTGGGAAACAACCGACACTACTCGAATTTATCCAATTCAACCACTCAATTTGACCCAAAATTTGTTGTTCCCCCAACCGCCTGGAGATCACAACAACGGTGAACAACTACATATTTGGGCCTAACAAAGAATACCTAAGTCAGCCAAGATTTCCCCAGTACAAGAAAAACGAGCACAAGACTTACTTAAACAATCTAAAATTTAATTTTCTGTAGAAATCATCGTTGAACATGATAAACTAATTTTTCACCTGCAAGCTGCGGTACCACATATTTTTAGGGCAAAAACAAACCCATAACCCTTTATCTAACAAAAAATCCACTATAAACTTGACAGATTCACAAAAAACACAGCAGGTTATTTTGTGTTCTACAATCTTCACTCTGGACCTTCTTACAAATGTCCATAACACATTTAATTTTCCTATTGCTTAATTTATTCATTTCTTACCCAATTCCGATAACACAACCCATTAAAATTGATAAACACAACATTTCTACACCTAAATCTGGAGTACAGGACCTAGTCGTCTCACAGTATGGTTGCTCCCCAAAGCATATCACAAATATGCAGTATTTTAAGCTCAATAAAATTGGCGAAATCAAGATCAAACCGGCCGACTTTCAATTACTCCCTGCCCAAGTACAATTATTTTCACAAATTCGAACACTTCAAGTACGCGCCTACGCCATACATGCTAAACTTAGCGACAAAGAAGGCCTTTGGCACAAAATCTCACTCGACAGAGGCTTTAGGTTTGATCACGATTATTTGTATGTTAACAAAATGGAAATACCTTTTTTCCCCACAGAATTTGAAGCGCGTGGAAAATTTGCACGCGCTGGTCTCATAAGCAAATAACACTATCACCCAAAAATAATACCATTTGATTTACTTGATGATCCACGCTGGCAAGCTTATGTTGAAGCCAAACAAGACTGTTTTCAACTCGATCGCTATAGACCCTTGGCTTTCCAACACTGAAGCATGGTTTATAATCCACGGGACCATGAATGGATCCCAAATGCTACAGATAACCCCTGGGCTAATTGTCGAGGTGAAAACCTGGAACACGAATATCATTTCGTTCATACACTAGGATGGTCACTTAACTAACTAACATCACGCTCAGTTTTGATGTAAAATCAAAAAGCATTTATTATGGCAAAACTTGTTTTAAATGCGACGTTGAATGAGACTACTGTCCTTCAAATCGCGCTATCAAAGCAACAGTTATTTGGGAACCAAACAATCACTGTCGTATTTTTGACGTTGGTCGATCACATGCACGCATGATCAAATTTCAAAACGCTTTCTTATTAAAACACTCGATAAAAAGGAAACTAATTCTGGTCACAAACACAATGCACACATAAACTCTAGACGTTCTCATAAACACCTCTATGATGAATCCGCACTTTCTTTCTTTTGAGGTCCTCACAAAAGCTCTGTATAAATGTAACAAAGATTGCCCATATTATGCTACACAATATCAAGATATCTTTGTCCAATATCAAGAAGGTTGTAACTTTGTTACAGGCAAAGCATGAGCCGAATTCAAATATGTACACGCAACTATTCCTAATGGAGCACCTTCCATTACACCATATACTAAAGCAGATATTCGCAATGGAGGTGTTATCGCACAAGAATCACCTATTTATCGTAAATCTGGAAAAATGAATTATTTCGAAAAAAACACCGGTTTGGTGCTGTACACCCAAACGGACAGATCGATGCAAAAATCGGCTATATGGTTAGCCAAATCTTACTAGAAATGGACCACACAATTCTATCTATCTATAAAAGCTTTGCAATTTAGATCGCGATCTTAAACAAACTGCATTCATTCTTCTAACACAAAATTTTCCACTTGTAGGATATGTTATCACAGGACAGCGACACAAATTCGCTACACTTAAAAGTTCAAACGTACTTTCACTTTTTCAATGCAAAGTTGTCTCCTTGCCTCTTTATGTACTAGAGAAATACTGTTTTGAACAAATCCATTTATTCTACCAAAACAAATTACAGTTTGTAGACCAAGTCACACATAAGACCTTCCCTTGGTCTATTAAAGAACCATGTAAATCAGATAATTTTGACCAACAAATCACACTAGATGCAGATGGCTATGGGTCATACCGTTAAACGCCTTATCCAATTAAAGCGAGAAATCCCGTCAAAACCTTCACGCCTGACGAAGTTGAAAACCACTTCACCCACGCGGACTTTACAGCACAACAACTAGGCATATATAGTAGACTAAGTTGTAGACTAAGTCAATCGGTAAAACGAAATTTAACCAATTAGTAGACGAGGCCAACAAAAAATTTGAAGTTGCACAAGCTGTAAAATTTGCAGATCTCGCAAAACAAGCACAGTTACAAGCACAATTCTCACAATTACACGATGAAAATAACAACTATTTTAATAAACTATTTTTTAACGGAAACGAATTCACACTTTGCCGTCTCGATTGTCGGGATTTAATCAACGGCAACTATTTAAAACAAATCTTCATAAGAACCTTTGGATACCCTCTGTACGTATTAAATAAATAGCCATAATATAGAGTGTTTTTGATTTCCTACAGTGCCTATTTGGCCTATTTCCTAGCGCATTTAATGCATACAATCTTAAATCTTTTTTGGCCTCAATATCAGATTGGCTAAGATCATTACCTCTGTATTTTTTTGGAGTTTTTTCACAACAATATTACATGTATTACAATCTGATTTAACACAATATAAACAACCATCAACTAAGAAAAGACGAAAACACTCGTTGACAGTTGCACTCCACACTCTCAAATTGAATTGAATCTATTACACAAAAATTTGAAAATTCTATAAGAAATTCTCCTCTCCTGTACACAATAATTCAATAAAAATTGCGCTTCTACTCTTCCTACCTCTATTTATGAAAACTATGAATTACCAGTAGCGTTACAGAAGAAACTTGACTTTCAATCCTTACATTTACACACTTTTCAGCCAAAAAAACTTAAACGCTCACGTGGTGTTTCACTTTCAAAAGACTGTTTTGAAGATGATTCTGATTATCATATCAAGAAATCCCATAGAAGCTCATTCTAAAATTACATAGCACTCGTTTTTAGCACCTTTTGTATTAGCGAATCCACAGCAGTCACAACCACAGCACAGGAAGGAGGTTCCCCGATCTCTCCAAATGTTGACCCTACAGCATACGACCTCATCATGCTGGAGGTCGATGAAATCCTGCCCTCGCCTCTCACACCTTTGGTGCTGCTCTACCCAGTACTAGAACCAGTATGCGATATGCAGACACCAGCCCTCTCCACGATGATTCAATCAACTCCACCTCTATACCAAGAGCAATACGAGTTCACCCTCGGCTCCTGTTGGACCACCAAACTCGTCACAAGAGATGTTCTTTCAAGGAGATCAATCAGTGCCACAGCCACCTACAATATTTGCAACAAACGCGAACACAATCCCACATCACCACCACCACCCCATCCTACGAGTATCTCCTTTTGGGCTGATGAGGTTGCCTTCGCGAAATAATCAGGTCATTCTACGCCTGAAACGGTCGTTCCAAATTAGGAATAATCTGGACGGATTCGTGGAACTCGATCACGGTCCCAACCACTGGTGTACCCACCACCAGTAATGCCCTCACCCTTTTCAGAACCACCACGCCGACGTTCACCTCGGTATGGTTCAACCATTCCACCTCTCCGACCACAGACATCTTTTCCAAAACAACCCCCTACGATCGACCAAAATCGACGGAATTTTATCCGTGCACCGACCCTTCACCTAGGAGACGCCCTAGAATAACACTACACGAGATCTACCCCGTGCGCTCTTCACCAATTCAGGGTACACAGTCACCCACTGGACACACTGCAAGCCCTCCGAGAGACCCAAAGCCTTCATCCTCTCGAGGTTGAACGAGACTACTGTCCTCCAAATCACGCTATCAAAGCAACAGTTATTTGGGAACCAAACAATCACTGTCGTATATTTGACGTTGGTCGATCACATGCACGCATGATCAAATTTCAAAACGCTATCTTATTAAAATACTCGAAAATAAGGAAACTAATTCTGGTCACACACACAATGCACACATGTATTCTTGACGCTTTCATAAACACCTTTATGATGAATCCGCACTTTCTTTTTTTGAGGTCCTCACAAAACCTCTGTATAAATGTAACATAGATTGCCCATAATATGCTACACAATATCAAGATATTTTTGTCCATTATCAAGAAGGTTGTAACTTTGTTACAGGCAATGAATGAGCCGAATTCAAAGATGTACACGCAACTATTCCTAATAGAGCACCTTCCATTACACCATATACTAAAGCAGATATCCACAATGGAGGTGTTATCACACAAGAATCACCTATTTATCGTAAATCTGAAAATTTGAACTATTTCGAAAAAAAATGGTTTAGTGCTGTACACCAAAACGGAGAGATCGGTGCAAAACTCGGCTATATGGTTAGCCACTTCTGACTCGAAATGGACCACACAATTCTATCTATCTATAAAAGCTTTGCAATTTAGATCGCGATCTTAAACAAACTGCATTCATTCTTCTAACACAAAATTTTCCACTTGTAGGATATGTTATCACAGGACAGCGACACAAATTCGCTACACTTAAAAGTTCAAACGTACTTTCACTTTTTCAATGCAAAGTTGTCTCCTTGCCTCTTTATGTACTAGAGAAATACTGTTTTGAACAAATCCATTTATTCTACCAAAACAAATTACAGTTTGTAGACCAAGTCACACATAAGACCTTCCCTTGGTCTATTAAAGAACCATGTAAATCAGATAATTTTGACCAACAAATCACACTAGATGCAGATGGCTATGGGTCATACCGTTAAACGCCTTATCCAATTAAAGCGAGAAATCCCGTCAAAACCTTCACGCCTGACGAAGTTGAAAACCACTTCACCCACGCGGACTTTACAGCACAACAACTAGGCATATATAGTAGACTATACCGGACTAAGTCAATCGGTAAAACGAATTTTAACCAATTAGTAGACGTGGCCGACGAGAAATTTGAAGTTGCACAAGCTGTAAAATTTGCAGATCTCGCAAAACAAGCACAGTTACAAGCACAATTCTCACAATTACAAGCTGAAAATAACAACTATTTTAATAAACTATTTTTTAACGGAAACGAATTTACACTTTGCCGTCTCGATTGTCGGGATTTAATCAACTGCAACTATTTAAAACAAATCCTCATAGGAACCTTTGGATACCCTGTGTACGTATTAAATAAATAGTTAAATAATATAGAGTGTTTTTGATTTCCTACAGTGCCTATTTGGCCTATTTCCTAGCGCATTTAAAGCATAAAATCTTAAATCTTTTTTCCCTTTGCTCCCATGCAAAGGATTACTCATAGAGCGACAGGTCCAAACTTTGGTTGTCACCAATTTACAAATCCTCTCGGCAACGACACAATTCAAGGTATTCATGTTCCCGAGCGGATAAACTATACGTCTACAACATATCTTGAGGCCCACAGCTAGTTCCTACTCCCTTGGACAATTGGTAAATGAGTATATTCAAGAGGGTCGGGATAGAGATCTCCCACTAGATTGTCTCCCCTTTCCGATCAACCCCCGCTTTATGGAACTTTTTTGGCACCAGTCCAAATACTTCTTCGCCCCTGCAGACCACCAGAACGATTACTTGAACACGTTTTTCAATCGCGATGTTGCACCCTACCTCTATTTATCAGAAATACGACACCTTTTATGTCCAGTTTGGTTTTTTGCATCCCACACAGAGGGATGTAAATCAACAAACACACAAAGTCAATAAAATGAAAGTGTTGCACATCATTTGTTCGTCCAATACCACTTCCACAGGACAAACCCCATCATTAACATGAATTAGCGTCTCCAGTACGCCAACACCAAACTCACTTCACCCTACTATATGAATTATAGTTATATAATTCAGACAACTTAATGCGAAGGCACTCTTCGAAATTTTGATCCAATAAAAAATTACCTGTTGTTCTCGCCGATTTATGCCAAAACCCACCGTCCAAAGCTTGTTTCCTTGTGTGTCTCCAGTCTGTAGAGGGAGGAGCCACGAAATGCTTGTACTGTCACACCTTCAACCCCCTCTACAGGGACTGGATGACGAACAAGCTGGACAATCGAGAGCCGTCAGCACAGGAGACACAGATTACCAACGATCTTCTTGCGTTGCAGCCACACTGCAACGTCAACCTTTCCGCCCGTGCCCTTGCAGCTTGCCTGGCATGCAATCAAGAATTCTTAGAATTCTTCAAGTATCCGAACAATCGGGCCCCTGATTTTGAATTCGAATATCGGACGTAGGCCACAGTCCTTTAACATCGGGCTCACAGTCCCTTAAAACTTACAAAAACACTGTTCTGAAAACCAATGCACTTTTATTTTCTATTTACATTTCTTTCTTTTTCACTTTTTATATTTTCACTGTCTATGTTACAGTTTCATCTTTTCTTTTTTGCCAAAATTGAAGATTAGGATCAGTTTTTTCTTCTTCCTCCTGGTCGGCGTTTACTAAGCCGACATTAAATTTAACGAATAAATTTAATAGGGAACGTAGCTCACACAGCTAAAAGATGGATTTCCACCAGAAGGTAAGCTGGTAAATCCGACTGGTTCAAACCTTGTACCAGATGGAGATAAACAGAAATCTCATTGTACAAACCAAGCAGAGACTACGGATTACAAGCGTTCCTCCAACTGGGAACAAACCCTCGCTAAATGACAGTGAAGACCACTTGGGTACTCTAAACAGGACTGACTTTACTGGCCAACACACCCTGTAACTGGCACCCTCACTGGTTCTACAATCAGACGAAACCCTCATTGACGACACTGGTCACTTCTTCACTAACAAAGACTCCAGACGAGGGCACAAATCAAAACGCCACATCAGAGAGAACACAACTCTCCACTCCACTATTCAACGAGGATGACACATCCACGTATTTTTGCTACAGTTCACAAATTCCTCCAGCCATCAGAGACTGAGAAGACACTATTCTCTTTTATATAGCGCTAACTCAACTAGCTCTTGTCAGTCTATTAGTTAGATACACCATGGGTATACTCTTGACTCCGGCGCTGTATTGTATTACCACCGTGTTAATAGAAGTTTACCCTCCGTGTCTTACAGAGAGGGTTAGTCTGAGAGATGTAAGCCTACTTCACGCGTAGAAATAAGTAGCTCCAACTCTATATACCTTAAGGCTGTAAAAGGAGCCCTCAACGGGTCTGCCTTAATATTGACAGTGTGTTAAGACTTTTGAAACTTTTTTTCGCTCGCCCCTCCAACAGTTTAGTACATTTTTACGTCACCCCAGTCACACATGCTATTTTGTACATTAGTAACATGCTATATAACAACGCATAAACTTTATCTGGGGCAGAAAAGACACTGGCGGTGGCAAAAAAGAATAAATCTCACTTCCTATATAATTTTTTAGTGAGTTTCAGCGATATAATGGATCCTCGGTTTTACAAAATGTTGAGAAAACTATTTTTCATCTGTTTTAATTTTCATTATATCAGCGCCGATTTCGTATTTTTTGATTAGGCATGAGATATGAAGGTTAAGCTCAACCCGCAACTTGTGCACTTGCTGTTCCTACTTTTACAGCAATTTATCTCTAAAAGTATTTTATTGTCATTTTTTTGATAGTTTAATGATCTTAATTGATGCGAAAGAGCAATTTTTCGATTTTTTATGTTGACTCTAAGAAAAAATCAAAACCCCCAGTTATCTCCAGCGATTTCAAAATTGACGCGCAACTTTGTGACCCTCATTTTTTCACCTGTAACCACGACTTTAGTGCTTTATATATTTGGTACAATTTACATGAAAAGAGAAAATATGCAGGGTTTGGGCAGAGAGTTAGGAATTAACACATAGAAGTAAATATCGGTTAGTAGAGTTCGGGGAAAGGGTAATGGGGTGAAAAGATATGATGTTGAAGCGTTGCGGGTTGAACGAACTGGGGTGACAAGAATAAGAATTCATGAAAATAATTCCGAGCTCCCCCTCCATTCATCGAATCAGAAAGCATTAAACAAGCGAGGTTTGTTTTCTTCAGTCAAAGACTTCATTTTCATTTTTTTTACTTTCATTTTGTTTTTATGATTATATAGAAACCAAATAATCCGCCTGAAAAGCAGCGATCAGATTACCTTTTGAAAAGACCATAAACACATGCAGAGATTTGACTTGCCTTTTTCACTCACAATATATTTTATATTACATATCTATATTTTGTACATTAGACTTAAATTGAGTGTAATATTTTGTCAACGTTGAAAAAATTACTCAAATGTGATTTTTGAATAGATGTTTAATGGCTTGTAAGTGGTAAAAATTGAAAATCAACGATATTATATAAATAGATGGATATAGATAAATAAATGGCCGACGTTTTATTTTTTTTACAATTGAGCGTTTTGAGCGTCGCTGCGAACAATAGTAACCAGGCAACTTATGGTCCGTACTCAAAACGTATCTAGTATGTTGTATACATGTTATTGTATTTGTTATTTGTTACAACAATTGGTTATAACCAGCATAACTAAAACGTTCTAGAATACGCGGTTTGAATAAGAGAAATTCATAAATTTGCAGGTGCGCTCAAATACCAGTGCCTTTAGAGATTTCAACTCGCCATCAAATCTTTTTTCTCTCTTTTTATCTAAAAAAGCCATTGTTTACAATTAAAAACGTGCTCTGGTTAATAAGTCTTAACCATTGTGGGTTCAAAATAATATTACTGATTACAGATAACTAACTTACACTTGTTACTTCAACCTCTTCAATTATGTAAGTACAAATATGCTTATTGGAAGTTATAGTTATGCTTCTACATGCTTCTAAACAGCCCCTCCCCCCCCCCCACCCCACCCCACCCCCCACCCTACCCCTCCCTCAGATATTTAATGCATCCACAGTTAACATGCAAGATCATGGAAAAGTTCACAAATCTTGCTTCATTTTGCATTTCCTGGTTTTGCATCTACAAAAGACAACCATCGACTATGACAGAAATGAATCAGCTAGGGCGGAAAAGTTTTGCATGATGTGTGGGTGAAAGAGATGCAAAATTGGACTATAACATTTATCATAATAGGCAACAGTAATATAGTAGAAAAGGAGTGACAATCTGTCAACTTTAGATCACCATGGGGTAAAGAAACTTCTCATATTTCCTCCTTTTCTGTCCTTTTTCTGCTTATATTCTCGTCAAATTTCTTATAAAGAGTCTCGAATGTTTGATCGTAACCGAATTTTGTATCTGAACCGAGAAAATTTCTGATATTTTTCGGAAAAATTCTCGGCTCGTAGAAAACTGTTCCTCGGCCACTCTTAAACACTGAAATCTGTGGAAATGCGCCGAATTTTTGAAAATTTTAGCGCGAAAACCTTACATTGTGATGAAATGTGCTGAAATCCGCTGAACCTTTGTAAGAAATGCGCTAAAACTAGCTGAGTTTTAGGAAAATTTCAGCTCATTGTCAAACTTTTCTCGCGCTTACCTAGTCTTGTACCCTACTCTACTATTCGTTAGACATCGACCATTCCACTGTTGCATTCTTTACTGATTTTTTTTTCTTATTTCAGTTATTTTTATGATGATTCGTTTTGTGAGAAATGCGCTGAAATGATGTAACAAATGCGTTAAAAAATCAGATCAGTACTGTAAAAATGTAAGCACATTTCAGCGTTTTTTTGAACATTTCATCAAAATATTAATTGTTAATATATTTACAAATTATGGGTAAGAATTTAGGGGCCATAAACTTTAAATAATAAAGCACCGAAGTCTACTGAAACTGTGCGAGAAGTGCTCTGAATCTATAAGACCGATGCGCTTGAAATTTCACAGAACAGCGCTGAATAAGGTGTTAAAATATAAGTAGGAACTGTGTTGAAAAAAAGGCTGAAATTAAGCAAACAATGCGCTGAAGTTGCTTCAGTGCATTCTCAAAATTTCAGCACGTTTTAGCGCATTCATGGCTTATCTTGCATGATTTTATCACATTCAGCGCAATCCTTACCACAAAATGCGCCGAAACGGCGCTGACATTACGACCCGGGTATGAATATTTTCAATCGCGCAACTTGCCTTACACATTTATTAAAATAAAGGAAGGAAATACCCAACTTAAAAAAATGTATAAAAGTCCAAGGCCGTTTTCAAGCGAATACAAGCGGTCAATTTGGTATCTAAGCTGTTGAATGTGTATACGTCATGCAAGATTTTTGTATTAAAAAATTTATACGTTCTATGTGCTGTGTGTAAGTGCAAATGGGTTGAATGAGCTAAATAAAAATACTGTCAGCGCTTTCAACACAACTCTTAGAACAATTCCGCAGAAAATTGAAGTCTTTTTTCATAAATTTGTGAACATGACACTTTCCAAGTGAAATTCAGCGAAAATTTTTCATAAACTGCACCAATTTTTTATAACCAAGGTGTAACCATGTTTATGCAAATTAAAGATTGTGCAGATATGATGTTTAAAAAAACTAAATTGCCTAAATTTTGCGATTTATGTTTCAGAACAACGTGAACAGTTTTTAGGTTAGAATTTTGGTACAATTTGTTAGAATTTAAGTTAAAAATTGTGTAAAAATGTTAGTCACGTGCTGAAATTGTACGTATTTAAGAGAAAAGTGCCGAATATTTAATATTGGTGAGATATGCTGAAAGTAGAAATTGTGTAAGGAAAGTGCTGAAATATGGATAAATATAAAAATAGTGATCAATTTTTATTAAGAAGGTGCAGAAGAATGCTGAACTACGTAAGAAACGCGCTGACAGCTGCTGAATGTGTAAAAAAATCGTCAACAATGTGCAAGGGCCGAGTCTCTTTACTGTATAAGCGGTTGAAATGCTTGCTAAATGTGAACAAGCTGCGCAATGTAAGAAGGGGGCAGGCTACCCGGGGTGAGGTATTAGAATTATGGCTCGCCAAAACGTCGTCTGGGGTGCCCGGGTTGAGGTCGTGGAAGTATGAACCAGACGATTCAGACGCAAAACACCCATGACTCGACAGTCCAGACAATAAATGGGGTATGAATCGAAATTCCGGAAAAACTGTGCGAAATTGTGCGAAGTTTTGCAAAATAGCGCGAAGAATCAGAAATTGTGCGACAGTGATTCGACAAAACAGACAGTGAGAAAATGTGCGACGGTGAGTCAAAAGACCAGACAATAACAGAATTGTCTCCCAGCGTTTAGAAATACCGACAAAAACGACATACGAAGCGTCGGTTTCTGTCGGTTGGGGTTGAAAATTGTTAATAACTTCTTAAATACTGAACCAATCAAACCGAAACATAGCTCATTAGATTGCACGCAAAACGGGCTTTAAAACTATATATACAATGACTGGTTTTTACTAAGTACTTCGGAAATCAATTCCTATAAGCATTCAGCCACGATGATCTTTTTCCAATTGGTACCAAACGCTCGTTCGGTTATAGTTTCCCAAGGGTGCATCAAAAGCATTCATCACGGTCTTAAAAGTTTGTTGCAAAAAAATCGCAACTCGTATTAGCCGGTTATCAACATAAGCACATGTCATTCCGGTTCGTTAAATACGCGGACCCGGAAGAATTAAATGAACCGGTATTTCGATTCAAAAATCTGATATTTCTGGACAATGATCCGCTAAATCGAATAATAAATCTGGTATTTTGCAGCTGTGACCCGGTCTTTCAAGTCATAAACCTAACGTTTCGAATCATAAATAGTATCACCTCGAATCATAATTCTTTATAAATTAAATCACACATCCCGTACTTAAAATCATGATTCTGATAACTCGATTCATAAGTCTGTTATGTCAAAACAGCTACGCCGTATTTCGAGTCACAGATCTGGCTTTTCGAAATGTTGACTCAATGTCGCACAATTTTGCAATTTCTGATTTGTCTGAACCGTTGCACAATTCCTGATTCACCGAACACGTCGCGCGATATCGCACAGTTTCGACCAAATTTACCCAATATCGCGCAATTTCAATTCCTATTAAAATTATTGTCTGGACTGTCGAGTCAGGGATGTTTAGTGTCTGGATCACGTGGTTCATACTTCCACGACCTCACCGCGGGTGGGGTTAAAGAGATTGAGGCTGAAGGTTGGATAGACTGCAGAACAATATGATATGCACAGAATATGAGCAATATTTTGACAAAGATGTCAGAAAGCAACACAGAACTGCTCAAAATATATTTTTCTGCATATAAATCTTGCATAATTCTCCATTTAAATTGCTGAACATTCTGCAGGTTATGTAAGAAAAGCGGTGAAAGTTCAGCACATTGGACACATAAATCTGTTAATTTTATCCTACGTAAAGGCGGCTGTATACACAATTCGTACATATTTTCGGTAAAAAATCGATCGCGTGATATTGAGTTGAAAAAACTATTGTATTTTGATCATCGTATAAAATATGTGATAAGTTTGATCTTCAAAGAGAGTAACTTGGACTATGTAATCTTTTCGTTTCGAATTTTTTAACTGTTCAGTTTTCTATCCAACCATATAGTGTTAATATATAGCGTGTGTTGTATTGATTGTGGTTGTGTTGTAGGGTTCCTGAGCCTACTAGACCCCGTCGGCCAATTGCGGCCATGCACAAGGGCCCTGGACCCTGCTACCAGCTGAGACCAGTAGTGGGCAAAGAAGAGCACTGTCTCTCCCACAGGGTTATGCCCGCATACTCTATGGCAGGAAGGTAACCAACAAACAACAAGCTCACTTTTGTAGAGATCTAGGGTTTATGAATAGACCCAAAGAGTCAAGAGAGGGGGGACGATATTGACCCAAATTACTGGGTCGAGCACATACCTGAAGTCAAAACAAACTCTTTTCGAGGTCTTCCCCTAGATGAAAACGGTCTGGCTCACTATTTTCATGTTACGAGTCATGGTCTTATCATAGACTATTATAGTCAAGAAAAAATCTTTTCATCAGTGTAAAAAGTGTCTTTTCATGGTTCAATGTATCCAACAAAATTCTTTTCGTGTTTCATGGGTAAAAAGTTTAAAACAGCGCAAAATTTCACTTTGTAAAACAGAGTATAAATGGTCTCAAGAATTTCTCAAGTCAAGTTAAAAGTAATAATATTAACAATAATAATAATTATGGTTCCTGCGTTATCGCAGCGGAAGAGCATTAGGCCACAGCGGCCTGTTCTCAGCTGTCCTTTTTCTTAATATTCCCACATTTCAGACTGATCTTCTTATGAGCAGAATTGCTGTTTTTTGGTGACTATAGCCTCTCTTTTGTGTCTGAAAATTTCACGTGGTACCATCATTGCAGTCAACTGACATTTAACTCTTTCTCCAACTCTTTGTGAATTTCCCTCTTCCTTTTTCATATCTATAATAGCAGAAAACAACAAAGATAAAGTTTGAGATTTTAGAGGGAATGATAAAATGAGAAATACTAAAACATTGAAAAAATGCATATGTGCTAAATTGTCAACAATTATTTTTAGGAACAACTAGTTTACAACATTGAAGCGTTCTAGTGCATTTTCATTTTCAAAGACCATTGAAGAGACAGAGATTTGAACTTTGATAAAATTTAACTCGATCTTATTTTTTTTATTTTTGAGTCAATAGGCGGTCAAACATTACTTAGAAGTTCAATTTTGGTCAATTCACTGTGTAGGTCAACTAAGTTGCTGTCCACTTGAATTCCTGACTCCCCTCAAAATCAGTACAAAATCTTTCCATAACCCATTTTGGCTGAGGACGGTACTTTCATCAGTCAATATGTCAAGTACCCTTATATCTTAGAAAAGAACCAAGTTAAATCTCAGTAACCAAATTGAATTCCATACCATACGACTCTTGACATAAAGCGCATGCAACGGCAAGAACTTTTAAAAAATCAACATCTAAAATTGAAATAAACGCTTAGTTAATGTTACATGCAGAAAATTTATAAATCATTTTTTATTATTTCTGACCTTTAAGGCTCAATTTGCTTACAATTACATCTATTTAAAAATTTATTTAAGACCCGCTACAAAACAGCCTCTTTCTCTCTGTAAAACAATTTGTGATATACTCCGAAGTGACAATAAAAATTATGAGAAAAATCTTATTAATTGAGATTGCTTAATGCAATTAAATCAGTTTTCCTTGCAAAATTTTCCCAAAAATTTCATCATTATATTCTCGCTCTCGCCATCTGTTTGGTTAATTTGTTCAATACAGAATCTGTAATAATTGCCAATTTAAAGATCTGCTGATAGAAAGCTGGATAGAGGTCTCCTGACAGACCTATGAATAATATTTTGCGTCAACGTTCAATAGCTTTTTTGAAGATTTTTTGCTCACTGGAATAATTAAAGACTCCACTGGTGAAATATTTTTTATACATTTGTTACACTTCACATTATTTTCGTGACTGAATTGTTGTGTTGAGTTAATTTTCGCATAATGCTAAAGTTCGACATTAACAAAGGAGATTAAATTTTCAATGTCTTTGGCAAAATATAGTTGCAATAATGGTTTTCAGTTTTTTAGTTTGAAGGATACTGTTTCCTGATGTTGTATGACTTATATTACTTTAGTCTTTCTGGCGAATAACTATAATTGCGGAAAACATTGTTTGGTGGTGTGAATGGGAAAAATTAAACCCAATTTGTCTAAATTATCTGTTTTTTTTTTCTGCATTTAATAATTTGATCAGCATGCCAATGTTTATGCTCT
The DNA here is from genome assembly GCF_964194025.1 of Convolutriloba macropyga. Taxonomy (NCBI): domain Eukaryota; kingdom Metazoa; phylum Xenacoelomorpha; order Acoela; family Convolutidae; genus Convolutriloba; species Convolutriloba macropyga. Next base: position 45,820,866 of record NC_134480.1, read on the forward strand.
TCGGCCCAAGTCTTGCATACCAAGACAACTTTTCATTATTAATTGTATTTCTGAAAGTCGCAACCATGATAGCAAATCAAGCTCTATAAATACATCATAATTCGCGCCATTAGAAAACAATTTATGGTCAAAAGCGGGAAATCCCTTACTATAAATAATTTTGAAAGTGAACGTTAAACATTTCTGACTTCTTCAATAAAATCAACATATAAAAAACTTCAATGAAAATAGGTCGGGGGAATGGAAATCCCGAAATGAAAAGGTTTTGGAGGACGAAAGTGAAGGTGGGGGAGGGAAAATGAGGGTGTGGTGGGAGATAAAACATTAAGGAACTTGATACCTTTACACTCCCGGCAGCAAAAGGCAACATTTGAAATGAAAAAGTAAACACAATACAATAAAACACAAAAAGTTTTCTTTCTGTTATTAAGTTGTGTGTGTGTGTGTGTGTGTGTGTGTGTGTGTGTGTGTGTGTGTGTGTGTGTGTGTGTGTGTGTGTGTGTGTGTGTGTGTGTGTGTGTGTGTGTGTGTGTGTTTCAATGAACTTGTTTCAGTGACCCTCCGGCGCACCTGACAATTGCGGGAATACACGGCTTAGACTTACTGCTGGTCTCTGTACCATTCCTGTAGACGTCTGGATGTCGAAACTCCTGGCTATTCCGTCTGAACCTCTGTGTGCTTCCACAATCCTCCCGAGAGGCCAGATGCCTCCGGGTGTAAAGTCCTTGAGCACCCACACAATGCCCCTTTCATCCAGCTCATCATTTGATTTTTGCCACTTCGTTCTCTTGTTGAGCTCAGGAACACATTCCTTCAGCAGCCAGCAGTAATGATCACGTAGTGTCTGCGTCAACTTGAAATCCTTAGTGGAGAACCACTGGTTGCTGTTCACAAGAGGTTTCAAACACATGTGAGGTCTGCGAAGGAGGAAGTGATTCGTGGTAAGTGGTCCCTCATCTGAGATGCTGCAGCCCACATGAGTTAATGGCCTGATGTTCAAAATTGCCTCAGCCTTGCCACAACTGTCTTGAAAACTGAGAGTGTGAGTTTCCGACTGCCCAACACTATTAGTAGACTCCTATTCGCGGTCTGTATCAGCCTCTCCCAGACTCGTCCGAAGTGTGGTGCCAATGGAGGATTGAAAGTCCACTGAATGTTCTGTTGAGCCAATTGCACTCTGATGTGCTAGTTGTCTGGCTTGTAGTTTCTCTGAAACCTCAACTTCATTGCTTGGTTAGCTCCAATGAAGTTTTTGCCATTGTCACTCACAATGAGGTCAGGGTATCCACGTCGTGATACAAATCTGCGGATGGCCATGAGAAGACAATCGGTTGAGAGGTCATTGTACACTTCTAGGTGTACAACTCTGTTGACCAGGCATGTGAACCAGCAGACATAGTGCATCTGGGTGCCCTCTTTCTTGTCCTCAATGTAGAATGGTCCAAACATGTCCATTCCTGTGTTGACGAAGGGTAACTGCTTGTTTATATCTGGAAATCTGAATTCAGGCAGGTCGGCCAACTTCGGTCTCACATTGTCTGCCCTCCGTCGTCTGCAAATGAGACAGTATTTCCCCAGACTTCTCAGCGCCTTTCTTAACCCAATCATCAAGAAAGTCTGTTGCAGGTGAGCCTTCACATGTTCCACGCCCTGATGGCCACAGTCATGGCGCGCCTTTTCAATCAACAGCATTGCAATTCTGCTCCTGCTATGGAGAACGAGGGGATGTTTCGCAATGTAGGTAAAAGGTGCCTTGTTGAGTCTTCCTCCTACCCACAAGAGTCCGATGTCATCTAGAAAGGGAGTGAAGGGCATCAGCTTTTCTCCTTTTTCGAGATTGCTTCCCTTCAACTGTCAGTGTTGGAGGTCCCAAGTGATTCGTTTTGTCTTCTCGTTCGGAGTTTTGCCTTGAAGCGTCTTATTGACTGGAATATCAATCTAGTAGAGTTGAGTAGTCGACTCCATGTTGAAAATTTTTCAAACTCAATGACCGGCGCCTGAAGTTGTGTCGCTTGTGTAGCGCATATGTGGGGATCAGTGTCCTCTGAAAAATTCCAGGCGTCATGAAGTGTGGTTAGAAAGTCTGGTTGAAGCCACAGATTTGGTATGTCTTATGGGGCGAGGCCTCGTGTTGCGTGGTCAGCGGGATTCATCTTTCCAAGGATGTGTCTCCAATTGTCCGGGTTGGAATTCCCGTGAATTTCGGTCAATCTGGTCAATCTGTTGGCAATGTACATCTTCTGCCTTTGCTTGGATTGTATCCATCCAAGTGTAGCGGTGCTATCTGTCCAAAAATGTTTTGCTTTCATCTCGCTCTCACACAACCCAGCTGGCTCTGCTCCAATGTTGCTGCTTTGAATTATAGTTTTGGAATGCTCAGCTGCTTGATTGGTGCTACATCGGCGTTGGTTGTCCTCACATCAACTATGGCAGCAATTGCACTCATTGAGGCATCGGTGAACGTGTGAAGTTGATGGGTCCCATTGGTGTTGGGAATCAAGCATCTAGCAATTTGGATTGAAATCGTGCTGTCGAGCTCATCCATCCACTCCTGTAGTTCCTGCTGGTAGCATTCTGACACAAGTTGATCCCAGTTTCTTCCCTCTTTAATGATTCTTTGGAGAATGCATCTAATTTTGATGGCAAAGGTGAAATCAGTCCAACTGGATCGAACAGAGACGCTGCCAATGAGAGAACCTTTCTTTGAGTCATCTGTTGTCCTGTGTTGAGACGCTTTGGTTTTGCAAATATCAACTTTTCAGTATTGGGGTCCCACGTCTGACCAAAGGTTCTTTGGGCTTTCATTTCTGCCTTGTCTTCTTCCAGTAGGTTTTATAATGCGGCTGGTTTGTTGCTCAGGAACTTGGTCAGATTGAATCCCCCTGTATGTAAATTAGTTTTGATCTCTTCTGCACTTCTGCGGGCCTCCCCTTCAGAAGGGTAAGTCGGCATGAAATCATGCATGTAGAACTGCTGCATGATTGATGTGTACGCCTCTGGATGCTCTTGTTTGTTTTCCTTTGCACAGTTCAGCAGAACAAAAATCGCACAAGAAGGTGATTATATGGCTCCAAAAATGAGTCGATTGTATTTGAAGATCTTTTCATTGCCATTGTCTGTCACAAGAAAACGGAGATAGTCCTGGTCTTGTGATTGGATGCCAATCTGCATGAATATTGCCTCGGTGTCAGCTGTGATTGCCACTGAGTACTGTCTGAAGCGGAGAAGAAGGCCATGGAGATTGCAGAGTAGATCTGGCCCTGTCAGCAATGCATCAGTGAGTGAGGTACCCTTATATATTTGGTAGCAGCATTTGTGACTCGGCGGATTTTGTCTGGTTTCTGTTTGTTGATCACTGGGTGAGGCAGAAGGTACCAGACAGAGTTTTTGCAACTGGGGTCTGCAGTTGTGATGTAAATCTTATCTAAATCTTTTTTGATGGTTTCCTCGTAGCGTTCTCTCAAATTTGTGTCCCTCCCCAGTCACTGCTGCAGAACGTGCCACTGAACTTTGGCCATGAAGTAGTTGTTAGGGAGTATGATGTCTTTCTTCAATGGAAGTCCAATCTGGTATCTGTCACCAATGTGTTTTATGGTATCATTGAGGATTGACATAGCTTCTTTGTCGTCTGAAGACTGTCTCTTTGATGAACACTAATTGAAGTTCACTCCTTCAATTGCCAAGAAGAGTTGGAGAAGACATTCGTCTGGATCGTCTGGTCGTCTCCTGATATGATTGAAAAAGTGTTATGCTTGTGCTGTTTGACTGTCCGACCCTCTTCTGTGTGTACCTCTGAGGAATGGGCCCTGTCAGTGTCCATCCAAGCAGAGTATTGACTCCGTATGGGGTGCCAGTGGGTCCTGTTGTGAGCAGTCTGGGAACTGTTGCTGTGAATGCATCTGCTCCAGTCAGAAATCCGATACGGTTGTCTCTGATTGTTGGAAACCTTATGTTCTTGAGGTGAGAATGGTCTCTGCAGATCTCATTCAACAATTCAGTTTGAAGTCTCGGCATTCCAAACTCCTCCATTGTTGTTGCGTACATAGGGAATCTGATCACAAGACAGCTGCTGCACAAAGCTTCTATAACGATCATGACATCTGCTGTTTTAACTGAATGTTCACGGTGAAGTGAAGCTAGTGGTAGGGTTATGTCTTTCGGTTGTTGAACTTGAAGTGCATCAGCAACCTTCTGTGTTATTTGAGTGTTGTCACTCCCACTGTCCAACAAAGCGTAGGCTTCAAAAGAAAGATCTCTGTTGAAAAGTGCTACTGGTATTGTCTGCAATTTTATCTGCGGTCTGATCCACGAAGTTGGTTCCTGTTGGTTTCTGCAAGTGTAGTCTTGTTGCGGAAAATTTGCCTGCTGTTGGACTACAGTGTGTTGACTGTTATTCTGCTGTCTGTTGTTGTTGTTCTGCGCGTTCATCGGCTGAGGGTAAAAGCCATTTTTGTTCCAGTTGCCCCTGTGTGAAGTGCTGCTGTTAGATCCACTTTGTCTGTTCTGGTTTCCACTCTGTTGGTTGTGGTTTGAACTCGTCTGCTGCCTTTGGTTTTCATTATTAAGATTACGTCCGTAGCTTGACTAGTTTTGGTTTGTTTGCTTTCTGAAGACATTGTTTTGTGAGATTTGATTCCAGTTCCCAATTGGCTGTGCATATTTTTGCTGTTGCCTTGCATCTGTCCTATGGAGCGTTGAGTGATGGAAGCCATTGCATCTGTCCACAAGGCACCTTGTTTTCGATTGGCAGAGACCCTTTTTGTGAGCTCATAGACAATTAGGGCAGAGATTGAACCTCCTCACACAACCCTGTCGATCAAACACTGACTTTTCCAAGTATTCGGGACAACGACCAAGGTTATGGTTTTGTGAGCAGAGTTGACATAACACATCTGGTGGCCTCCTCTAGAAAAAGTGTTCACTCTGGTTCTCGTGTTCCGTTGTGGTGAGATGTCCTCGCCCGCCTCTGCGTAGGAGTCAATCCAATCAACAAAGTGGGTAAAATTAGGTTGCAGCAAGCCTTGGCTTCTTGTGTGTTGATTCCATATGATTATAATGTTGGCGTTCAGTTTGTCTCTGGTCATTCTCCAGAGAGCTGAAGACTTCCGATCAACTGCAAAGTTATGGAGCCGGAAGGTTAGTACAAGTCTCCTCAAGAAAAACGAGGAGCTAACAAAAGTGTTTGGTTCCTCTAATATGTGTTTCGGCCACTTCTTTAATTGATCCAGGTATGCAGCGACAATATGCTGCTGTGGTTTTTTCAAACTGTCTGGTCAGTTCAACGATGGCTTCATGGTAGTAATCCACATTGTAGGAGTATCCGCTTATGGAATCTCTTGCTTTATGTGTTACAGAGTTTTGGGGGTATGTCGTTTTTTGGGCGTCTGAGAGGCCACTGATGTCATTTCAGAGGATCACCTGTGAAATTGTCAATTGAAATCTTAGGCAAAGTCAATGTGTTCTGTATCATCAGTGCTTGCTGTTGCATCCAGTCTGGTGGGCAACTCGGAAAGCCATTGTATAGGTTGTTGTTATAGCCGTTGTTATTGTGGCCATCAGGTCCTTTGAAAATGTTCAGTGGTAGATGATACACAGGGATTCTGATCACAAGACAACTGCTGCACAAAGCTTCTATAACGATCATGACATCTGCTGTTTTAACTGAATGTTCACCGTGAAGTGAAGCTAGTGGTAGGGTTATGTCTTTCGGTTGTTGAACTTGAAGTGCATCAGCAACCTTCTGTGTTATTTGAGTGTTGTCACTCCCACTGTCCAACAAAGCGTAGGCTTCAAAAGAAAGATCTCTGTTGAAAAGTGCTACTGGTATTGTCTGCAATTTTATCTGCGGTCTGATCCACGAAGTTCCCTGTTGGTTGCTGCAAGTGTAGTCTTGTTGCGGAAAATTTGCCTGCTGTTGGACTACAGTGTGTTGACTGTTATTCTGCTGTCTGTTGTTGTTGTTCTGCGCGTTCATCGGCTGAGGGTGAAAACAATTTTTGTTCCAGTTGCCCCTGTGTGAAGTGCTGCTGTTAGATCCCCTTTGTCTGTTCTCGTTTCCAATCTGTTGGTTGTAGTTTCAACTCGTCTGCTGCCTTTGGTTTTCTTTATTTAGATTACTTCCGTAGCTTGACTGGTTTTGGTTTGTTTGGTTTCTGAAGACATTGTTTTGTGAGATTTGATTCCAGTTCCCAATTGGCTGTGCATTTTTTTGCTGTTGCCTTGCATCTGTCCTATGGAGCGTTGAGTGATGGAAGCCATTGCATCTGTCCAGAAGGCACCTTGTTTTCTATTGGCAGAGACCCTTTTTGTGATCTCATAGACAGTTAGGGCACAACGACCAAGGTTGTGGTTTTGTGAGCAGAGTTGACATGACACATCTGGTGGCCTCCTTCTAGAAAAAGTGTTCACTCTGGTTCTCTTGTTCCGTTGTGGTGAGATGTCCTCGCACGCCTCTGCGTAGGAGTCAACCCAATCAGCAAAGTGGGTAAAGTTAGGTTGCAGCAAGCCTTGGCTTCTTGTGTGTTGATTCCATATGATTATCATGTTGGCGTTTGTCTCTAGCCATTCTCCAGACAGCTGAAGACTTCAGATCAGCTGCAAAGTTATGGAGCCGGAAGCTTTGTACAAGTCTCCTCAAGAAAGACGAGAAGCTAACAAAATTGTTTGGTTCCTCTAATATGTGTTTCGGCCACTTCTTTAATTGATCCAGGTATGCAGCGACAATATGCTGTGGTTTTTTCAAACTGTCTGGTCAGTTCAGCGATGGCTTCATGGTAGTAATCCCCATTGTAGGAGTATCCGCTGATGGAATCTCTTGCTTTATGTGTTACAGAGTTTTGGGGGTATGTCGTTTTTTGGGCGTCTCAGAGGCCACTGTTGTTGTGAATGGTTGCTTTGAAGAAACCAAACCCTTGATGCCATTTCAGAGGATCACCTGTGAAGTTTTCATTTGAAATCTTAGGCAAAGTCAATGTGTTCTGTTTCATCAGTGCTTGCTGTTGCATCCAGTCTGGGGGGCAACTCGGAAAACAATTGTATAGGTTGTTGTTATAGCCGTTGTTATTGTGTCCATCAGGTCCTATTGAAATTGTTCAGTGGTAGTTGATTGAATTGCGGTGTGTACCTATGGCTCATGGTCGGAGCAGCTCGGCTATTGTTGTGAAAAGAACATGGTTGTTGCAAATGCCCTGCTCTGCTATCCTCACTTTCATGTCGGCTCTGTCCTTGAACATTGTTCTCTTCTCTCGATCGTTCATCTGTTCTCAGCGCCCCTGTGAGAAATTCCCGGTTCCTTCTTCTCTCTTCAATGTTCAGAACGGGTTGAGAATTATCAGGGTCTTCTGAGTCGGACGAGTCAGCGTTGTTACCTTTCTGATTGTTGCGGCTTGCGAAATGATGTTTCATTGCTCTATTGCTTAAAGGGTAGTGTTTTCTCAATGGATTAGGGGAAGGCGCTGCTGATGTGTTAAAAGCAGATTCATTGTCACCTGCATCCGCTCTGTGTGCTTTTGCTCTCTGTTTGCATTTCATCATGGTTATGTTTCTTTCGGTAGATTCATTAGCAAGTGTTGTCAACTCTTCACTTGTCAGCTGTAGCTTCATGAGTTCATTGCAACTTCTGTCTAACTGCTCTTTTTGAGACCTCAAGAATTCCAAAGTTTCACGTAGTATGCTTAGAACTTCGTTACTATTGCTTTGTTCTCCGAAGAGGTCTTTTACTGCGTTCCCCTCTATCACTTTCAACAGAAGTTGTTGCTTTAGGCTGTTCTTTGCTGATGATGATGCTTTGGACTTGTTTGGCATGTTGATTGTGTTAGAAGACTTTTCTTATTTTACAAAGTTTATACTGCACTGTTACTGCACTATGTTTCCTTGTAACAGCCTTATTCTATCTTTTGTTATGTTAAACCTATTATTTAATTGAGGCTGTTACTTACTGTGCTTAGCTAATGTTATTTACTTAATGTTTGTTTGCTATAATTCTGCTTGCCGCAATCACTAATCAGTGAAGTTTGATGATGCTTCGTTAATATGAAGTTGCATAGAGTTAAACTTTTCCACTAATCAGTGAAATTCTTACAAACGTAGACAAATGTAATTTTTGTTCGGTTGCCTAATTGTTCTCCGAGCGCGATAGAAAGAACCCTAACCTGTGGTGGCTAACTTTTGACTAATGTGTGTGTCTACTGACACTGGGGATATAACTTCACATTCCTATAAACCTTAATGTAGCAAGGGCATACCAGGTCTTGCAACTAATCCTAAGAAGTGCACTTTTGCGCAGAAAATACTGATTCAATTTTTTGAATTTATCAAATACCATAAGATCCATATATCAAATTTCAGAAATATTAGAGAATCAAATTTTTTTAAGAGCGATCTTGTCCACAAAAATTTTTCTAATTTGCCTTCCTACTCTTCGATTAGTAATGCACAATCATTTTTCATGGTTGTTTGCCTTTTTATTAAGCTGTTTTTATTAATGGCATATTGACCCGTTGTTAGAAGCAAGTGTAGACGACAGTGACAAATGTGGATAAGTTTACTGGAGAGAATACCATTATTGTAACGTAATTATATATTGCGACGTCTCAAAATGGTTTTAAGCACAGAACTTCGGGCAATTTTTCAGTCTCTTGTAACTCATATTGTCATTTTGTGTGATCTTGGTGATCTTTTTGAACTCAGAATCTCAACGCTCTGTTTCGCAGCTTTTTATCCGGCAATTTTCCAGCTATGTTTCAATTGTACCTTTTAGTATATATATTTAGCATATTAAAATAATGAAATAAAATGTTGCTACTTTAATGATTGGGTGGTTGTGTTTAGAGGGAAGCAGTTCACAGATGACTGTTCTCCTGGACCCAAATACGAGATCACAAAGGGACTCACCAACAAGGGATCCGACGGCACTCCTCATGTTGGGATCTCCGGAAGACACCCAGACATGACCTCATTCATGACACCCTCACCAGGTAACAACCATACACGCAGTAATTCATGATGTCACGTCAGTTGGGCTATTTTTATCCGTGTCAAATTTTTCGATCCCTCGTTAACGTTAGAATTGTGATTAATGTTCGTTCGAACTGCAGTGATAAGAAGTATCTCACCGCAATTATCAGCTTTTCTTACAAAAATCACGATTATCGTTAATCTGGTTTAAATACAAAAAAATTGCATGCAAGTTCAATTGCGCTAGGAGCATTGGAAAGATATCTATCAACCAGTATGGCAAGTAAGCAACTTAGAGTCCAAGGTTGGGTAAAAGAGTAAAATTTCTTTCGGGTTGTTTCGCAGAGATTATGGCATCCGTAAATTAATCTGTGCCAAACGATTGCCAATTTTTGGTGCAGAAAATGAATGAATTATTATGAGTCTCACGAACAGTTGCCAATTTAAAGAAAGATCGTTATATGTTTTGGTTTTTTGTAAGTAAAACAACATCTACATGGTTGCATGTTAATATATGCCAAATATTATTTTATTATCAAAAAGCGTATGAAAGAAGTAACAAGTTTGCTTGTGAAGAGCTATAAAAATTGATTCAAGATATCTGATAATTTTTGGTTTATTACTGCATTAATAGTGCTTTTATCTATGCAAGTATAGCCGCTTACCAAGTGGACCACAGTCCTACGAAGAGAAAAGCACCCTCTTACTCAATGGGTCAGAGGACTAACATTGACGACAAAAATAAAAACCCTGGTAACATCAAAATCTGTTCATATGATATTTCTATACCTACTATATGCTCATATCGAGATCTGATTGCTGAAAACTTTTCTTCAGTTTTTGTTTGTGTAAGCATCAACTTATAGCACCGAAACTCTTAATTACATCTTTTATTTCAGGGTCAAACTCCGACTGTTCTTTTGCAAGCTTTTGCGGAAACTGCTAATTTTAAACACGGTTAATACCAAAAACTTCAAAATAAATTGAACATTTAGTTGATGCTCTCGAAATTTTCCCAAAACGTCGGATAGTTGACAGAGGTTCCGTGCTGATGTGCCAGGCCAGAATCAAGTATGCCAAGACAAAAAGTGCTCATGTCAAGACCGATTGTTTTGTTTTCAGACTACGGTGCGTTCATCTTTGGTCTGAACACACTTGATTTTTGTCTGAGACCTAAATCTGAGCATACCTACAAAGTACTTAAATGTATGCTTAAGATACTAAATTTACATAGAATTCTAAAGGGTCATATTTTTTAATTTACGAAAATCCGTTTTTATTAGTCACCATGCCGAAGAACATGCATCAGATCTCGATATGAGTCCATAAAATCTCTGGTTCTTTCGGAGTTCTTCTGCTCCGTTTTTTTTTCAATCTTCTCTCTTTTTTTCGTTCTCTTTCTCTGTTCTCTTGTATCTATAGACAAGTACGGGGTTGAGACTGCCCAGAAGCAGGTGTACAGGGCAGCCCCCCAGTACAGCATCGGGGGGAGGACCAAACAGTCCAAGTCCGACAACACACCATGTGAGTAAACAACACACACAACAAACAAACAAACTAATACAAAAAAGGCAAACAAGGTAACAAAGTAACCAAGCAGCTTTTGCAATACAAAATTACATCAAAGAACTCTCGTGAGACTACAACGTCGTCAAAATTGGGCGCAAAACTACTACTGATCCTACCGACTGTTGCAGCGATGTTTAAAAAGTATTCTGTGAAGTTCTGCCTTCTTTAATCTAAACTTGCTAAGCTAGATTACCCGCTGATTTGTCGTGTCATTCAAAACCAAGAATAACGAAGGCTTTCTTACTGGCCTTCAGTCCGTGAATGATCTCGTCATGTAACCCAAGAAAGGCGTGCAATATTTGGACGTAGCTGCTAAGAAAAGTCATCAGGGATATTTTTGTTCATTTTGTTTATTTGTTTACTCATATTGATTTGTGTTGGTGTGTAGCGCCCAATGCCTACCAGCTGCCGACGTGTCTGGGCACGAATCTAGTGGACAAATCCTCTGCGCCCTCTTACGGGGTCAAGAGCAGACCAGTCGTGGGGGGATTTAGCGAGGACTTGCAGAAGGTAGGGTCTTAGAACAGATACTTATCACCCTGTCATCAATAAAAATAACTTGATCCACTTTTACAAACACAACCCTATCATTTCTCGCACTCACCCAATTTATATCACCCCCAAAGTAATCGACAACCTTAAAAAATTTAAGTTCTTAATCAAAATATTCAATCTTAGTATTTAAGAGGAAGAATATCAATTAATCAAACTCTTGTTCATCAAACGAGGTCTGAGTTAATCGCATGCAACCAAAAAGTTACAATATCGTATCAAATAATATGATTGCAACAGGTATTATTACTTATAAGGGCTATTTCTGTCACCTTATCATAACCTTGCCATGACCTTTCATGACCTTTGGGATTGCACTTTAGACCCCTGGCCCAGGTACGTATCCCACTACTGATCCAAACATTTACAAGTCAAAGCGTCCAGCATTCACAATGACGGCCAGGAACGAGGTCCCAGGGGACACCACTACAAAACCCGGTCCAGGAGCACACAGGCCAGAAAATGTAAGAAATTTTGCCCTTTTTAATCTTCCGATTTTGTTCACATGCAGACACCAGGACCCGGGGCGTATAAGACCACTCCCCCGGAAGTGACGAAAAAGCGGGCACCTGCTTACCACTTGATTGGAAAGTACCCAGTGCCATTTAGATCTGCTGACCAGACACCTGGTCCTGCTAACTATAATAACGAGGTCTGTCATTACTATTCATAACCCTACGCTTGCATATTCACAGCCCTAGTAGAGCGATTGTTGTAAACTATTGGCATGAACTTCTGTCTTTGTTCATGACCTCTAGTTTTTTGGAGAAAACATGTAATTTAAAAATATAACCGTTAGGTTAAATACTTACATGTTAAAAATATCAAATAGCAAATCATCATGTGGTTTTTATTATACGCTAAATATAATGATCACTTTGAGGCTGTTCGTATTTGCTTTTAGATACAAAAATAAAATTTAAAAGAACCTATACGTCTATTAAAAGGCTTTTGAAGATGATTTTTTGAAGTATTATGATTTGGCGATAGTTTGCATGCATAGTAATTTTATACTAGATTAGGGGCTCAAATACAACCAACCATCAGAAAGTTTAAAAAAGTTCATTGCCGCAATGCTATGGTAAAAGGTGCATTCCGGCTTAAATGGTATATATTATGCGATATAATATGATCAACAATGAATCACCATGTTGTGTATTTCTTGACTTCAGTAAAACCTTTGATAATTTCGACTATGAAATATTACAAAAACAATTGGAACTTTCTGGAATTCATGGTTCATGTTTTGGTCTTCTGAAATCATAATTAAGAGAAAGAAAACAGTTTGTTTCTATAGGAAATTTTCAATAAAAAAGAAGCCATGAAACGCGGTGTTCCTCAAAAGTCAGTACTGGGACCAATTTTTTTTCATTTTTGCTTATGATCGTCAGTTTGTGTGAGAAATGATTGATAAAACACTGCTTGCCGATGACACGTCAATACAATGTTCTCTAAAAAAATGGATAACAAAACATTGCGCAAAATCTCCAAAAAATCTGCAAACGGATGGAAGAAACTCCGCTGAACATTAATCATAAGAACACAAATTTTGTGGAAATCAACTAAAAAATCCAAGGCGTCTATAGAAAGTCAGAATTTTCCAATACTAATTTCTGAAACGATGAAATATTTGGGTGTTTCTCTGGACCAAAAACTTTCTTTTGCCGATCATATAGAAGAAATTACAAAAATGAAACGTGTAACAAATTGTTTTTACAATTTGAAAAAATTTTCAGTCGTAAAACTCTTGTACTCTTATATGTTCAATCATGTTCAATCAAATCTGTATCATGGAGTTTTGGTGTACGGTACTGCAAATATAACTGAACTTTAAAAAGTTAATGGGTCACAAAATCATATTTTAATTTATTTTGGGTCTTCGAAAATTTGAAAGCGTTTCGAAGGTTAAAGAAGACCTAAAAATTTGAAGCACACGCGAACTTCACCTCTATGAACTAATTAAGGTGCTTTCGAAGGTTCTTAGAAAAGATTTACCAAACTATTTTTTGAATGATAGATTAACAAAATTGAATTAGAACAAGTTTTAAGTGGAAAAGCTAGAAAAATTTAACAATAATTTTTAGTGAAATCGACTAGGAACAACAAAAAAAAATTGAAAACGCGAGTGCGAAAGATACTCATTGTTTTTGCAAAACTGTACATCAAAATAATAAAAAAAATTAATAACGCTATCCGATACAGAACTTCCAAATTTTACATAAACTTAGTGATAATTACATGCAAAGTAACCAATTCCTTTTGAAACAATTCCGGTAGGGGTCAGTAAATTAGTAGCTCTTCAGGTTATGCTTCATTTGTTCAATATTGTTGAAAAGATACATCACTTGACAGGTTCCGACCTATTTGAATGTCTCTCAAGTGCTGATTGTACAAATGCATGGTACTTTTTATACAGCATATGGAAATTCAAATGTATTCTAATCCAATTTACTATGATTCCTCTGGTCGAAGTTCTGGTTCACAATTATGATCAGACTAACCTTGGATTAAGATACATTAATTGTGGGGCAAAAAGTACCAAATGGTCCTACGCAAAATGCCAGGGGAAATGGTCCGATATGATAATTAGAGGGTGACCAGATTGTGTATATAGGTGACTGCCCATTTGAAATCTCAGCCTTCCTATTCGTTTGGAGTGAGACATTCAGAGTATGCGGGTGTACCCATCAGTTCACAGAATGATGGCATGTGCAATTAGTCTGGTCATAGATTGAGAAGAAGAGATAGATTTTAACTAAGATTTGTGCTGTGGGTTACAAGACAATATACCCAATGTCAAAATACCCAATGTGCCAATGTACTCAATGCCATTATAACCAATCTAATCCATTTGACCTTTTTGTCCAATAATCTGATTACAAATTAGCAGTCGGTATTACAAGCATGTTTTATCATAATTAAGCTAATAATTTTATCCCATGTTTGTTTGTGATATAGTTTCATATCAAGTTATAAAAGCCGTTGTGGTATTGCCATGGAGCGCGAGGCATGCTAAAATACACTAGCTAAATTTTATGCTAATTAATAGTTCTGGTAGTTTTAACATTATCATAAAATATTTTTTGTCACATTAGGTATATTGTCATTGGGCATTTTGTTCTGACACCTGTGCAGTGAAAACAAAGAAGGAAAACAAAGTTTTGAAGACGATATCACGATTGTTCGCGCGCTGATATTTTGAATCCAAGCTGTCTGTTTGAACCAATGAAACCAAGAGCAACAAAGCTTAATAAAAAACCTGAATGATGTTTATCTTAACTGTTTTTTAGTAAGCCCCTTTGACGAGTGCTATCTTCGAAAAGTTTGAAAAATCAATGTCTTTTAGCATAGTGTTTCACAGGTTTCCAGAAAATCAAGTATCATTCAAGCGCATTTAGAACAAACCTGAAAAAATGGTAAGACCGCTTTTTAATATGATTTTTGTGGCTACATAATTTATAGAAAGTGAAAAAAAAACTAAAAATAGCAGGTACAGTCATAGAAATAGCCATACATAGGTGAAATGCCTACCTGAGAATTTGTGACGTTTTATTCTTCGAAATCGAAAGATGAGAGAGTTTATGAAATTACAAATTTGTTTGAAAGCTAATTTTATACATCAATGAAGTATACCATTTGTCGTTGTGGGAGTTTACTGTTCAACTACACCGATTAAACAAAAATTGAGTTCTTCTTATTATTATAAATTGAGTTAGGATGTTGAGTTATTTAAACAATTTCAGCGCAACAAGTGCGAAAAAATCAACTTTTAAGATAGATTGTTCGAAGATTGTTTTTTATTTTAAGTTTCGGAAAATTATAGTATACTGAACATAGAGATGCAAAAAATTGATCGCGGCCATGAATCTTCCGTATTTCTCCTCTTCATCCAAAAACTGAAAAACTAGGACATTTTTGTTTTGAAATTTATACTCTTGTGTTGTCTGGATTGTTTGCTGTTGTATTGAAGATAGCTTTGTCAAACTTTTGTTAGGAAAAGCAACAAAAACAAATGAGAGTTCTTTGCAAAAAAGCATCTAGGTTTTGCGGCGACTATTCGCATTGTTCAAATACCGTTACAAAATAGGTCAATACGTGCGTGCTACTGTGTCCAGATCATCGGATTAATTTAAATTCTGCAAATATTTAATGGAAAATACGTAATTTAAAGTATGATTCTGCGTTGTATGCATTAATTTCCGGTTGCGGAAAAACTCTCATGGAAATGGACCTCCACGGAAATACACACCAAACAAACTATTTAAGAGCTGCGCTTTTAGCACGTTTGGCCATGCCTCGCGGGTCATGGCCATGCCTCAGTGGCCTCAGCAGCAGGGACTATGAAACTATCACAACCGAACAAATTATCACGAACGAAATTCAATTTTAAAATGGGGGTTTATTTCCATGGGTGTTTCTTACAATGGGAGTTTTTTTCGTGGGAGTTTATTTCCTATCTAAGTTTTAGTGGGTTTGCTTTGAAACCCCGCAATTTAATTTCAAACCCCGCAATTTTTATCAATGCTTAGGTATATACAAGTAGGATAACCCAATTCGGTTACCGGATGATATGGGATTGATGAGTGCATAAACCATTTTCTTTTCCATTATATTAGGTCACAAAATTAACACCCTACGGAAATTACAACCATATTAACCTTGAATTTTGGTCGTAAAAAATTGCTCGTTGTTATTGTTCCAAGTCTCATTGGTCGCTATGGCCGCTGGTTTGGCTAAAATTGCTAAATTTACAGCTCTTCGATAATCAAATGAGGCTTTATTGCCGTGTTTTTTCCCTTGAAATTTCAGGTAGCTAAAATTAGATGTTTTTGTTGGTGTCAGCGGAGGTGCGGAAGCAATTATCCACTCTGCAAAAATCACCTACGAAAAGATCCTCAACGCTGAATCTAATGAAGGAGTGCTTTTGATTGATTTCCGAAATGCCTTTAATTCGGTTAAGCGTTCACACTTATTGCAAGCTGCATGCAATTTCATACCAGGTATCGCAGCCTTCACATATTTTTGCTACTCTCAGCATGTGCCACTATTGTACAATAACGCCAGTCTTCAAAGTGAATCGGGTGTTCAGCAAGGAGATCCCTTGGGTCCACTTCTCTTTTCGTTGACGTTATGGCCTGTTATAGAAAAAATAAGAGACGCGGTTCCAAATCTTACCCAGCACACTTGGTATTTGGACGATGGTTTTGTTGCAGGTTCAGGAGATCAAATCCGAACTACGCTCGATATCTTAGCTAATGAAGGTCCAAAAAGGGGTCTGTATTTGAGGAAAGACAAGTGCGAACTCTGGTCAATCGTAGATCTACCTTCAGTTGATCGAGAAGTTACAAGAAATATGGGCAATGGTTTTGAAGTACTGGGTGCCGCAGTCGGATCACCAGAATTTGTTTCTTCTTGCCTGCAGAAACGTGTTCAGAAGGTTGTGTCGCCCTTGGATAATTTGAGTTATCTGGATGATCCTCAATGCGCTCTCGGCATACTTCGTTATTGCCTAGGGACACCAAAATTAGTCTACTCTATACGCACTAACACGCCGACAAGACATCTGATCGATGTTTTAAAAGTTTTTGATTCCAGCCAACGGGATGCGTTAGATCAAATAATAGGTGCTGTCACCTCTGACAATGCGTGGTTGCAGTCAACTTTGCCAATAAACAGTTCAGGCCTCGGAGTGCGACAATCGCAAGAGCAGTACAGAGCCGCATATGTGGGCTCAGTGATAGCATCTGATGACTTGGTTCAGAAAATTACAAACCAGCGCGCGTCAGACAGTAGAGTTTTTAAGGAACTCTATGCAAGCCTTGAACCTTTCAACTTAAATTCCTACACACAGAAGAAAATTCAAGAAGCTGTAGATACTGAAAAGTTTTCAGAGCTGCTAAGAAATCAGTCGTCAAACAGGGAGAAGGCAAGACTGCAATCACTCTCTTTGCCTCATTCCGGCGCATGGCTTGCGGCACCTCCAGTTCCTGCCTTAGGTCTCCTTATGTGTCCCAGTGAATTTCAAATTAGTGTCAAATACAGACTAGGTATTGCAGTTTATGAAGATGAAAGAAAATGCCCTTACTGCAGGTCTTGGACCCTTGACATTTTTGGTGACCACGCCGTCATCTGTCCCGGAAGAGGGGATGCAATTTCTCGGCATGACAGGATTCGTGACCTTTTTGCATCAGCTTGCTCAGCAGCTAATTTGTCCCCAGTCATAGAAAAACGGAACCTTATTGCAGGAAACGGTTCTCGCCCTGGCGACATATTTCTGCCTTCATAGAAATCAAGTCGTCCAGCTGCTCTAGACGTCACCGTAACTTCTCCACTGCAACCAAACATTATAAATCATGCGGCAGAGAAGTCTGGTTACGCGATTGAAGCAGCCGAAAAGCGAAAGTATGCACAACACGAAAATGATTGCTCTGAGCAAGGAATTTTGTTTGTTCCCCTTGCTGTTGAGTCATTGGGTGGTCTGTCAGTCACTCTCAAGAAAGCGTTAAAGCGCATAGCCCTGTTAGCTGACAGCAGGAATTATCAGTCGCAAGGACATGCTATCGCTTTTGATAGATTGGCTCAGTCGGTTTCCGTTGTGATTGTACAAGGATCGGCCACAATGTTGCTTGCACGAGTCCCGTAACCCCAATTTTTGCAATATTTTTGGACAAATTCTATTTCCGCAAACATTGTGAACTTCAAGAAGAAAGGAGTCTTTTGAGAAGCGTCACCCAATGAGAGGGGACCTTCGTTTTTGTAAATACTGTCTCACCCAATGAGCGGGGAGAACATAAATAATTTTCAAGAGTTCATAGAAGATTGAAACGAGAAGAATTCTGAAACTTAAGGAGAACAGGACTGATGTTATAGAGTGCGATTGAGAAGAGTGAAGAATTCTTCAACAAAAAACACACTTATTTGAACCTTTAATGAGCAAAAACTTTTAATTCCGAATCAAAGTTTGATAACAAAGATTTGTATTAATTCATTTTTTTTGAAAGCTATCTTTATTGTGTTTTCCCCACGGACTAAAATTTTTTCATTTCGTGCGTGGTAACAGCCTGTAATGATGCACCATGTAGGCCTGTTAGTGCCAGAATGTTCGTCGTTTAATCTAGTTTCCAGATTCATAGCAAATTTAATGCAAAATGAAGCTGTTTTTTGTTGCTGGAAGCACTATTCTTTGATCTTGTCAGTATCTCTTATGCCTGATGGAGATGTTTTTCAAAAAAAACACTGTAAACCAATATCTATATATAAGTCCTTTCAACTAAATTATCAACTAAATTAGATTTGATTCTAGATAAGAGAGCATTTTATCAACATTTTGTCAAATAATGTTTTTGCCGCACTTTGTTGCAATAAATGAAAAGGATTTTTTATATTTATATCAAGCTGTTTTCAACATCCATGAGATTTCATTTTTCCGCAACCAATCTTTTTTCACTTGAAAAAATAGCTTTTTTCTCATTATAACCCCCCCCCCCCTCCCCCTATAAAAATAAGCCCCCTGTTATTGTATAGATACCATAATTGGGGTCTATAGGTTATATGAGCAATAAGCTGAGAAAGGGGTTTTATTGAGAAAGACCCGAAAACATTTGCTAATCCAAGCAATGATCTTGAAAATTAAAAAATTGATCATTAGTTGTTAGGGTAATCATTAGCCACATTAGTCAGTTATATAAAACGAAATTTTTTTAAAGGTTATCAAATTTAGTCAAATCGAAATGATGGTCTCTACTTTGAACTATACATCTGTACGTCAGTAGTTTTGAATAAACTCTCGTTGCGGGGGCAAAATTGCATAACTTACCAATGACAAAAATTGTTAGCGCCCGATAAAAACTACAAAAATCCGAAACTATTCTTTGCAATTGTACTGTATTTTTCGCCACCATTTTCTTGTCACCAATACTATATGTAGATTTGCGGGTAAAAAGTTTAATCAACTGCAGTGGGGCGTAAGCTATAAAACTGTTGTAATCGCATGACTGTCAAATTGATTAAAAGCATTACCGTGTGGTTGTCATCTTCCTCTCGCAGTCAGTCGACAACTTGGCTTCGCCGCCTCGGAGTATGATGACTTTTCGGTTTCCCTGGCAACTGTGCGGTAATAGTCTTTATATGACCATTGTATTTTCAATGTAATTTTGCCTCAATTATATTTTTGAGAAATATCACAGTTTTAAACGTTGAGTGGGCTAGCCATATTCGCGCAATTAAGTTGTTTGTGATAATTTGTTGGCTTTAACTATAACTAACTCAACTATTCGGAGCACGCAAAAATTGAGATGAAAGTTTTTGATAACCGATGGAATTAGGAAGTGAAGAACTACGAAGATGGAATGAAACCTTGAATTGATTGCAATACAAAATACGTACTTTTCAAAAATTAACCGTCATTTTTTGCTCAATTTCTTGTTTGAGTGATTTTGTCAGGATTATTCAACAGTTTCTTTTCTTCACAGTTATAAACAAATTTAACAGGTTTTCTTAATCGGGGCGTTTCCCATAAAGCCTCCCAGCTTACTGGGAATAGATTGATCGTACCCCACCCACCTCCACTCTTGCCTTCACTCGACCAACCCCCCCCCCCCCCCCTTAGCGTTGTTATGCCATAATAGAAGGAGGCTATAACATGAAAGACCAATTTCAAATGTTGGATTTTTCAGGTTGTGGTGACCAAGAAGCAATCTCCCGCTTTCTCATTTGGCATCCGACACTCGGAGTACACTGCTCCATTGATTGTAGAGCCGACAGATTGTGATTAAGCCACCCAACCTACACACACCCACGCATTTAGATGACTTGGAACAGAACAAAATGGAATTGTCTTATGCTAGATTTTGAAAAAGTGTTCTGAAAGTCAATGCGTGAACAAAACCAACTCAAATAACAGAATTTTATTGGCTTAGGGGAGAAAATGGATTTATAAGTTTTTCAGTGTACGTTGCGATGTCATTAAATCAAAAAGGAACAACTATCTAATGTAATCCTAACGTATTAATGATATATTTGAAAACCCAGTTGTTGTATTGTATGAATTAAAGATTGGCTTCAGTTTACCATCTTTTTATAGATTCAGTTTCAATGACATAGAGTTAGGTTTGGCAAATCTTGGGATAACTAGTTCCCAGTATTTTTTAATGTGACAGCACACACACGCTCGTACGAGTGCACACACGCACGCACGCACTGATTGTCGTGATCAATGTCAAATCAGATCCCAGAAAAAGAATAAATTCAATTGAAATTTCAATTGTTAAATTTGATGATGAATCTCAATTATTGCAGTTCCCCAATTTCTTTCAATCCTCGCTGATATTTAGCCCCATCTTTAATCCTGAAAATACGACCAACAAAGCGAACACCAGCTCACACAAAACACTAAATTGATATCCAGTAATGAAACTGCTTTTTGGTCTGTCTTGAATCCGACTTTTGTCTGGTTCCGTTAGGGATAGTTTGAACTCTTTGACTAATTCCTGGGGTTTCGTTTTCGAGTTTAAACCCATACTGTTCATACTTTCGTCTTCTATAGTGTGTTTTTCAAGGAGGGCAAGTTGTCGGCTTAAACTGTCAATTGTTTGCTCTTTTGTGGGTTTTGGGTGCTTCTTCTCAAACTCGTCTTTAAGTTTGCGAAGATCGTTCACCATCGCGCTGTTTCGGTACCTGTTGTAAACCGAACCATTAATCAAATAGTTGGAAAAAGTTATCAATCACAATGCCAAAATATTGTGAACTAAACCCACCCCCCTCTCTGATTATGACCATCCGTAAAGAAACTTTTATAATAGTATAGTATAATATTCGATCTTTGAAATGGACAAATCCACAAATCATCAAGCTGTACTGACTGCAAAAGCAAGTATTAATTTTGTTCACACATAATACTGAAAACAAAAATTTATTCATAGAGCTGAAAGTGGTGAAAAGAAATAAGGACAGAGCTATATCTACACCAAGGCATGATTTACCCGACATAGTTTGGAATGTCTTTGTAATATACGTAGCTATAATGTAAGTTTCAATCATAAGGCTCCTGAGTTTTTTCTGAAACAGTACCGAGAGACTTGATTTTATCCTGAAAATGTTCAAGATCAGTTCTAATGAGAAACTGAAAGTTATAAGTTACCTGTACGCGTTAACATGCAGTTTGAAATCAGGTTTGTACATAATTGCATGGTCGGGTACCATCTCCGCGGGCAACGGGGGTGCCTTCGGGGGCTGAACCTCGGTTGGACCCGGGGGCTCTGATCGGACTGGACCCCCTCTTTTGGACGACGTCTTGGCAGGTTTTGTCTCAGGTTGAGTTGCCTGTGTTGGGACTGGTGTGGGTTTTACAGGGACTGGCTCCTTTTGGTCGCTTTTGTTTTGGTTCATTGGAGCTGGCTTTGGGGGAAGAGTTCCCTTTCGCTCCCCATCTTTGCTTGAAAAGTTCGCGCTGACGATGAGACAAAGTTAAAACTGTTTCCCTTTTCAATCTTTTTTGAAACCAACTATTTTGAGAACAAAGTTGAAAATTCTAACCTCAAAACAAATAGATCTATTTTAAAGTTTAATTAAGATCTCAAATGTAACAAAAAGCAATATTCAAAGAACATTTGAATGAAAGAACCTTAATAGATAGGACTCTAACTTTCTCTAAGATCTCAAAAAGTTTGTTAACAACTAATAAACTGCTTATAGCCGATCTCTCTGATTTTTACTGTAAATAATGTTGTTTGGTAGTGTTTCAATCGGAATAATAATTGCGCAAGCGAGCAAGTTGAGCTCAGTTTGGACGCGTATAAGGGCGCTTCCGTAGTTTAAGCAATATATTATGTTGACGAGAACACTACGAAAACTTTTTATTGGAGCTGGAAGATTTATTTAAAAAAACTACAAATTGACATCGGGCGACACAGAAACAGAATTGTTTTGGAGCCTTAAATTTATGGAAACAGTTTCCTGGAATTAGATGTTGATTTTGCAGTGTAAGTGTAATAGGACTCGTAACTTGAATCTTTCCCCTCTTTCAATTTTTCCTCCTCATTCTCGTCAAGTGTCACGGCCGGAGCAGCCCCTAATTAGTAACTGGCGAATTACATGGTTTTAAAATTCATAGAAATGGCCATAACTAAATTATCAGTACATCTCGCAAAACGTTTCATTCATTGAGATAGCAGCAATTAGTTGCATCTGGCAATTTGTAACTTGCATAATCAGGATTTTAACATCTTCAGAAGCGAGATAATCCAAAAGAAGATAAAAAAGAAAAACTCAAAAGCTTCCTATATACTAGATGTTCAGAAACGAAGCTATTTAATAACTATATAGCATAACCAACTAATGTAGAGTGATTTGCTCTAAGACGCCTTGCGAGCAGTTGACTTCGTTAGTAGCTAGATGCGGCTTATGGAGGTTAGCTATAGCTTAACTGTGAGGAGAAAAAAGGAGTAAAAGGGGGTTGCATTGGGAGGGTGGAGGCTTCTTTTTAACGAGAACACTACGAAAACTTTTATTGGAGCTGGAAGATTTATTTAAAAAAACTACAAATTGACATCGGGCGACACAGAAACAGAATTGTTTTGGAGCCTTAAATTTATGGAAACAGTTTCCTGGAATTAGATGTTGATTTTGCAGTGTAAGTGTAATAGGACTCGTAACTTGAATCTTTCCCCTCTTTCAATTTTTCCTCCTCATTCTCGTCAAGTGTCACGGCCGGAGCAGCCCCTAATTAGTAACTGGCGAATTACATGGTTTTAAAATTCATAGAAATGGCCATAACTAAATTATCAGTACATCTCGCAAAACGTTTCATTCATTGAGATAGCAGCAATTAGTTGCATCTGGCAATTTGTAACTTGCATAATCAGGATTTTAACATCTTCAGAAGCGAGATAATCCAAAAGAAGATAAAAAAGAAAAACTCAAAAGCTTCCTATATACTAGATGTTCAGAAACGAAGCTATTTAATAACTATATAGCATAACCAACTAATGTAGAGTGATTTGCTCTAAGACGCCTTGCGAGCAGTTGACTTCGTTAGTAGCTAGATGCGGCTTATGGAGGTTAGCTATAGCTTAACTGTGAGGAGAAAAAAGGAGTAAAAGGGGGTTGCATTGGGAGGGTGGAGGCTTCTTTGTGTATTGGTTAGCCTAAAAAATGCTACTTTTGTATGGCGTATCATGGTTATTTCTATTCGGGTTGTTTTTTCAGCCTGTATATGATCAAGTCTCAGCTGATGTTTCGGGTCTTTCCCAATTATGGCATTTTGTTATTTGCGCTCAAAAAACTCTCTGTATAAAGTTTGAAAACTATTTCAACCCAAACAAGTACATTTTGAAATGAGTTATGGGTCGTTGTACGAGTCTCTTTATCCTATTTGGTTTTCAGAAAGATTTTTTTTTATTTTGCTCCTCAAAGAAAAAGTACTTTCTTTGTTGTCTCATTAATAGCTCAGTATAGAAGTTTCATGGCCATAGATTGCCCACATACTATCATTTGCTTAAAAAACGCTCAAAAACGTTTAAAAACGATTATCCCCTGGACAAAAAAAAACGGTTTAAACAGTTATCCCTTAATAAATAACGGCAATCTCCAAAAGAACGATTCAGAACTTTCAATTAAAAAACGAAACATTGGAGTTTAAAAAACGCTCAGAAACAGCCTTTTCCTAAGCAAAAACTGCTCAAAAACGGTCGTCTCCTAAAAAACGCTCAAAAACTACCACTTCTTATGTCGAAACGTCAAAAAAGGTCGAAAACACTCAAGCCGGTCAAAAACACATAAGGGCTTGATCGTTTTTCCCTAAAAATACCAATCAAAAACGACCGTTCCTTATGGTTTCTTGAAAAAATTTCAGCAGGGGTATGGTGCAACTACCATGATGGGGTCTATAAAGGGAAGAACTCAAATTTCCTTCTCCCATTGAAGGGCCGAAAACTGATATTGTTTCCCATAAATTGAACCAAATCTAGCGGTATTTGAAAATTTTGAGCTGCTGAGTTCACATTGCAGCTGCATTAAAATCAAGCTATTAATTTTGTTCTGTGCTGAATTAGATTCGTTTTAGATAAATGAAATCACAAATCTGCAAATAACTCAATTTAGGATATAAGATTAGTTGAAACGCAATTCAAAAGAAAAGTTTAAAATAGCCGAAAAAAATCCCGAATTATATGGACTAAAGAGTCCCATAGATGCCAGGTGGACAGTTAACTGGTACTGCTGGAACTTTTAAGGAAGTTAAAGTTGAATTTAGAAGGACTAAACGTGACACTTAACTGATAATGTCAGGCAAAATGCTGTCAAACGAATGGCAATCATTCGGCTTCAGTTAAAGCTATCCTGAGCTTCTGGAGGCTCGCTTAACATTAAGTGCAAGAGGGGGAAACTGAGGGTGTGAATAGAAAAGGTGCGTTAGGAATAGAGTTGGACAGGTGTGGAGTGAGGAGCTTGGCAGGAATGAACTGGAGGGACAATGGGTCAAGGGGATGGAAGGTGAACACGGTTGGCGGTTAGGGAAGGCAACTGGATGGATGAGTGGAAAGAGAAAGTTTGCAGCTGCCGAAAAGCTCCTTCACACTATTATATATTCTCAGCAGCTTTGGAGAATTTTACACTTATGGAGCAGTGTAAAGTACCCAGAAAACTGCTGAGCAAAATAATGGCCTTCGCGCTTCACTTGTTTATCAATTTGTCGAACAAAAAACTATCAGGCATTAAAAAGTAGGGTACACAAAAATTTGCATTAAAAAGACAAACCGGCCTGATAAAACTGCTTCTTTTAGAGCAAATAATTACACCTCCAAAAACCAAAAAAAATTCCGGAAAACATTATTTGTTTCAGTTTGTACCCAAAGTTCTATGCAGGTAAATCTTATGAGAACAAAAAATTTTTTGGTATTGAAAAATATCGTAAACTGAAAACTTTTGTTCTTCTCATTATATCCATTTGGTCCTCTCTTTCCAATTTTCGACGATTAGATAAGCTCTGGTGCGGAGAATTAAAGTTCTCTTAAAGAAGTTCTCTTAAAGTTCTCTCAATGGATTACTGAACAGTTTTTAATGCAAAACAGTCATTTTTCTGAGAAACAATTGAGAATCCAACTTTCAAAAATTTATGATCACATTTTAGACCTTTTCACGGGCTTAAAGTTGAAATATGAAGTAAATTATTTATCAGGCAGATTAAAAAATATTTGGTATCTAGCAAAAAATTAGCGAATTTTTAGTTGAAAAAGTTAAGAAAAACCAGTGAAACCAATTACTTGAATTTTGTTCTCTGAAATTTTATATATATATATATATATATATATATATATATATATATGTGTGTATATATTGATAGTTAGAAGCCATCGAAAGTTATTCAAAGTCATGCAAGCAATTTGTTCTGCTATATCAGTTTCTTATTGCTTCTGAAACTGAGCCTTGACCCGATTCACTTTAATTTTTTGGAGAAATCTTCAGATATCTTCAGTCTACTTTAAGCGCGCATAAGAAATGATTCCAACTTCACTTTTGAAGAAAAAAATGTTTTTTCGAATTTTGGAATTGTATAAACTGGAAGAAATGGATGCAAAATTTCACTTTTGTCGGTGGATATCCAGACTGTTTCTGTTATAACGAAGTTCAGTTTCCTCATACATCTACTCATCCTTAAATCATAGGAGACAATAACTGAATTTTATTCAAATTGGGTTGTTTTTTTATCAGAAGCCGCGCGGAGATCGTAGATGGCTATTTTTCTTTCTTTTATTTTTCTTTTACTTCGTCAGGAAATTTTTTTTTCTAGCGCTGCCTTAGCATATTAGCATCGTTTTGATTTGTCTTTGCTAAATTAATTCTTTTTACATTATTCAATCTCAATGTTAAGAGCAGTAGTTCAAGGAAGTATACTGAGATGAACAGATAAAGTTGCAGAAAGTTAAGTGAAAAACGAAACGCTATAAACCTAAAAATTCCTATTCAATTTGGCCGCTGCTTTATTACCTTTGTAGTTGGTTGGTCTTAGTGAACTAACATGAAAAACCGAAAGATTAACCTTTCGTTGTCTATTTTGTTTTTAATTGCTTCTCTGAAAATTTTTATTAATTTATTTTTAGGCTGTGAATTTAGGCATGGCAAAATGCACCCTGCAGTTGAAATAGCTTGAACTTAATGGATTTATTCTGTTTTGGCCCCCCAGCTTAGTGGGCTTAAATTTTTTACGCCCCCAGGCGCACGTGCTATTTTTTTACATTGTAACTTGCTATATAACAACATATAGTTTGAAACGGGGGAGGCGAAACAGAATAGATCCACCATATTTTTTATTATAAAGCTACAATAATTTTCCCATATGTATACCATAAACAAGCCCGGGTCCACTGAATTGACATACCATAAACTGGATCATATATGGTACCTTTATAACCATAGAACTTTCCAAAAATGACCCATCAAAATCATAAAAAGTGCCGTTTGTGTTCTTGCTATGACCTATTTGAACTCGAACGGTTATCTTGTAGTACCATTTCTTGATCTGATAAGATACCCGTCTGAGCTTCAGTAGAGGGTAAACCCGGTTCCAGAATGATTCAAAAATCCGTGCAAGTTGTGATGTGATTACCAGTGCCAGTGGTGTTTTTGATTTCTGGTTTGTCAGATGACTCATGTTTGGATGTGGGGTTGTCAGTTGCAGTGTTATTTGTTAACGAATCGATGTCATTTTCATAAAGAGGGCGGTGCTGTGATCGTTGATTGACAACTTGGGGGACTAGTGGGATGTCTGTGCTGCTTCTGCGTGTATCTGCTAGACTATTGCGACCTAGAACAGGTGCTTGGCCGGACTTGAGTCTCAGAGCAGAGCCAGCACATTTCAAGTGTAAAAACTTAATTCAGTTCTGAAGCATTGCATCGCCAGAATATTTTAAGTTTCTTTATGAGCAGTTCTTCTTCATTATGATTATATTGAGGTCATGGAGTTAAACCATGCTAAACTTACCCTGTACAGTCTGAAAATTACTCAAACCCAAAATTAAGTCTGAGCAGAAGAAAGTCATAATTTTGTAGCTTATAACTGGTAATTACTATAGTAGTATACACACTATTCATGGCCATTGCGAGCCAGCGCCCCTTAAACTTTTATTTAACATTGTGCTGATTTTTGGTATTTGCTGACTAAGGACAAAGACATTATATAATTAGCAAATAGCATTATCATTCCTTTGTCCCCAAATCCCACACTGTAGAGCCATTTCCACATGAATTAAGATAAGCTTGTGGATTTATGGCTCAAGGATTTTGTGGCTTAAGGAGATAAAATGGACCAAATGGTAACCTTTATTTGGTACGTGGTGGTGGGGGGGGGGGGGTAGCGTTGCAATGGTTTCGATGTGTGTTGTTCGTGTTTTGTGTTCTCTGAAATGATTTATATCATATACTGTCATAATCACTGACTGACCTCTCCCTCTAGTGGGGGCAGTGTTGATTGAGGAAGCAGTGTCCCTTCGCTTCCCGAAAGCGGGAGTCTTAGCCCCACTGTAATCTGCACTCTGATCTGTAGTCTGTTTCTGCATGTACACTACCATGTCACCCACTGCAGGTTGGAACATTGACCAGCCCAAGGGGTCTTGGTGGGAAGTAGTCTCTGGAGAAAAGGATACTTTGAGGGAAATTATCAAACATAGGCTGTTATTATGTAGCAGAGAAACTCTGGGAAATGTATACATAATCTAGAAAAAGTTTAGGTAAATTTACCTAAAAAACATGAATTAACTTGAACCCTCCAGGCACGTGATTCCCACTTGAAAGGAATTTACCTGGAAAAGTTAATAGAAAATTAAATTAGTAAACCTGACCTTATAAAAAGATACCTGAAAAAATCAGCGAAAACGCTTGAAGAAAAATGCTCGAATTCTAGTTGAGGTAACAATTTAGTGTCCATGCCCAACTCGACATTACCCGACGTGGCATTTACCTTTTTGCAGTGGAGTGTAGATGTTTGGTCTTGAATTTTTAGTAACAACAGTGTTACCAAAGTCATCTTTCCCAAAGTCATTTCCCAAAGTAATCTTTTACTATTATATGCAAACTAAATTCTATGATTCACACGCAAAAAAACAACATCAAAAAAACATACTTATAAACTATGTGAAGCCGAATAAATGTAAGCTCTTTAGTAATTCGGCCCTTTGATTTGTGCAAAATTTATACACTGAGCAATGTCTAATCTTCAGGTTTTCATCTTTTCTTTGTACAATTTGCGATTTGCATTGTCAAAGCTACCGTCAAAGTGGTTGATGTCAAAAAAAAAGATTAATATTCAACGACCAGACCGACCAAGCTAAAAATTGGACTTTTTTCAAAGTATGGTGTTATCTAACTAAACCATAGAGTTCTTGGAGCGCAAATACCACTGATAGTATCTGAATTATCATTGCAGGTCTCGGTGGAACTCAGTGCTTCTAAGAAAAAACATATTAAGTGAAACTTGACTTGCTCAGATATCTTAGTTTCTCTGAGCTATACTTCTTTTGGGAGTCAAGCCAGACAACAAACTATCAATGAAACTTGAAAAGATTTTTCATTCTCTCAAAAGATTTTCGTTGTTCATTTTTATCCAGTTTTTACACTTATCATTAGTATTACCCAGCGTGCGAGGAGACATGCTGACAGACAATCAGATGATGAACACTAATTTTGATCTTAACAACGTAAGTAATAGCTGTATGAGAAGTAACAATTTTTTTTTGACTTATGATTAGTTTCCCTTAAAAAACTTAAGTGGCACCACACAAGAAACAACAGCGTGCTGGCATCATTGAACGAAATATATATCTCCCATGGACATGTCTGCACCGATAATACAATTTTCTTTGATTTCGTGCTATGATATATGATTCATAGTAATCGAACTAGGTCATGTTTGAATTTTATGATTTCTCGGCAATCGTAAAAGAATCATACTTGCCCTTGAAAACTTCAATCGTTATGCTATAAGTTACTTTTTTCAAAAAATCAATCAATGCAAATTTTGTAGAAAAAAGTGTTTTGTTGTTGCAATTATACCAGGTCATATATGATTCTTAGTGATTACGCTAGGTCATATATGATTCTCATTAAAAGCGAGTGAGGTAACGGGAGAAAAAGCGCAACTTCATAGCGTCTCATGTTTTATTCCATTTGTTTTTACTTGGACCATTTATTTTTAGTTACAAAAACTAAATGTTTAGGTGGTAAGAGAAGCCATAATCTTCCAACGGTGTTTTCTCCGTTTTATTTTTTTATATAATTTCTTACTTTTCAAATTATTATTATATGATTTTGTTGGTTTCTTATTAGGATCAGGTAGGATTTATTTGATCTCATACAAGGAAAATAAATTCTTAACGTGTTGATTCGCTCGTTTCATGGATATGTCACATTTATCTATGATTTCTTTGAATTCATACGGGAGTTTTATAAGAAAAGTTGAAATTCATACATTCCCTGGTCGAGGTTTGGCGGTGAATTTTCGTAAGAAATGCGGTGAAATGCGGTGAAAAAATTTCTTACATCTTTTTGCGGTGAATGTGGTGAATTATTTATTTTCACCGCGTTCTCAGTATTCTTACAAAAAAGAATCGCCCCTGCATGGGTTCGAACCTTTGACCTCTTGCATGCCTTCAACTGCATTTTCCACTGCACCAACTGTCACTTCAACCTTTAGTTTTTCTTGTGAATTTAAATCAGATCGAATAAACGTTGGAAAGAAAATGGTGCAAATTTTTGTAAGAAATGCTTTGAATTTCGTGGTGAATTTTTGTAACAAATGCGGTGAAATAAGGTGAATTATTTTTTTTCACCGCATTCACCGCTTTCACAACATTTCTTACAATAATTTGCCACAAAATGGATGCGGTGAATTTTTGTAAGAAGTGCGGTGAATTTGGCGGTGAATTTTTGTGAGAAATGCGGTGAAATGCGATAAAATATTTATTTTTACCGCATTCACCGCTATCACCGCATTTCTTGCAAAAATTCACCGCATTTCTTACAAAAATTTACCCAAAAACTTCGGCCCGGGATTGATCAGGTACAATTTTTTTGTTTTTATGGTAGGTAACTTAAAAAATTGAGTTTGGTCAGCATGAATCCAAATATGATCTTTAAATATAATCAAGGAAACTACAAAATGGATCATGATTTGATTAACTACTTTGTAATCATTAAATTAATTTCATTTATGCTTTTCTTTAAGAATTATCATTGATATGTCTTTTGTCTCCTTGAAAATAATATACTTTTTGTCAATTCACGCAATTATAGATAAGATGCACACCGATGACCGAGTCACTCATCATTCAAATTTTTCAAGATGCACTAGTAACCATATTTCATACGAATCTTAGTAACCATATTAGGTCATATCTGCATAAGTTATTAGTTTTAATTCTTAGTAGTTTTGCAAGAATTTCAAAAATTTTGAAAGTGTGCAATGATGGAATAATTCTGATACTTCGTAAAACATGTCATATGTGCACATTGTTTAATGGAGACATGAATGCGTAGCGCAATTTGAACCCACTTTTTGACGTCCAATTTGGATTAGCATTGGTTGTTCCTTTCGTCAACTCGCAGCCTCTTGGAACAGCTACCCTGAATTCTGCATCACCAGAACACAGTTCGATTCTAGCCTTCTGTCCTTGTTTAGCTTTCTCTTTCTGTTCACAAAGCAATTGTCAACAATAGTGATGTACATGCTATAGTGTTTGGGATGACCAAACAATAAAGCTTCATTTGAACAATTAAAAAAACGATTTCAACTACACAACTCATATCACAATTTCAAAGAAAATTTCCCAGCAAAATATGCTAATTTTAAAGGCAATTGCGCTGTTTTGAATTTCCCAAGCTCGAGGAAAAGATCATCAAAATCATGAAACTACAATTTCACAATAAAAAAGTATGCCACGAGTTACAATTAGTGTCATCTTAAATCATTTTTTTGAAAAATAACCCAGGTTGAGGTGTCAGACGGAAGCAAGTATGTCCAGGCCGTCCCAGACGGATAGTGTCTATGTCTAAGACAATAGAACTCAAAATCAAATGTCACGCGCAAATAAGCAAGCATTTTGCAAAAAAAAAACAAAAATGCAGAATATCATCCTTGCCATTTAACTACGAAAGAAATTAAGAAATTATACGCCTGAAAATCAATTACTTCACATTGACAAAAATCATTTTTGCCTCAAAATTAGCAAAAGCCTTTGTACAATAAATATCAAAAAGTGTTTTGATTTAAGATCCACAGGATTTCAACGTATTTTTCCGTTTATGACCCCTTTTACCTGCCTCCCAGTACATTTTGCGCCTGTTACCCTAAAAGCGGATCAAAGAGTTTGTCATGGAAAACTTGGATGCAATGTACAGGAACCATGCATGTGACCTTGTTGAGATAGATGACTCATATCATTTAATTAATCCAAACATGCATGCCAAACCCTCAGATTGCCGAAAAAAAGACAAAAATTCATGCAAATCTTGGCAATCATTGCAAGATCGTGTAAGGAACTTTTGTATGGCCTGTTCAGATCCATATATGGTTCTCGGACATGGTTGCCAAGAAAGGCCAACCCGGGAATATGCGCCCAATAACTTTGAGGGTGTCCTGTGGACTAACGCTTAAAAGTTTAAATCAAGATTTTTAGAGATTAAAAAATCTCAGGAAAAGATTGCATATGCGGAAAAATTGAGGAATAGAATTTGAACTTTTAAGCTGGAAGGTTATCGTTGTGGGAAGAAAAACAAGCAACTTTCAAGCAACAGCTTTATAAGATAAAAATTATTACTTCGGACGAAACAATCTGTCTCTCTGATTTAAATTTTAGAAGGCGCCTATAAGAAGAAAAATTTTTTTTCTTGAAAAAAAATTTGGCTAAAAGAATTGACAAAAATCAACTGAAAACAAAAATTAAATGTTTAGCTTCGGGGAGCAGCTACAACAAAGTGAGGTTTTAAAAACTATTTGGAAAAAAGTGCAACAATGAAGCATTTTGATGGCAAACCTTTGCACTATGAAAGTTCTCTGTTCTTTTAATGTAAAATTTCTCTATAACGTTAACAAATTTCCAAGTCCAGAGAACAACAGAGAGCATCCTAAAAAACCTATTCCATCATACATCAAAAAACTCTTAATTTACTTCAGCTGTTTAATCTTCACATATTTTTTTTCAAACTTTTTAAACAATTTTTATATTTGCTTGCGCATTTGATCTTTAAAAAAGTAGACCACAGTATTTCCATTTTCTACATTTTTTATTTGTATTGCATCAATTTTTTCATTTGAGCACATCATGTAGGTTGTTTGAGCACATCATGTAGGTTGTAAAATTTATCAAACTAAATAATAACATTGCCACTTAGTCCTAAAAAGTCAGCACCACCAACGCAAAAATTATTGGGACACTCTTACATATTTCAACTGCTCAAAAAATCTGAAACATTTTAAACTAAAGAAACAAAATAGTTTTTTCTAATTGAAAAATGGTCCTCGAACATTGCTCCAAAACAAAAAAATTTGTGCTGCCCAACGAAATGAAATCAGAAAACCACAAAATTGCTGATTAAAAACTAGAAATGAAACAATTGAAGGTTTAAAACGTTTCAGCTTAGAAATACATCAAAGAGGAACTCGCAGTTGAAACAGGTAGAAAGAGCTAAAACTTGTTTTTTGCAGACATAAAATTGTGAGATAAAATCAAACTACAGAAAAAACATAAATATATAAGCCTTGTGATATTCAATTATTGTTTAATGCGATAATAATTTCTATAGGTATGTTGACGGGATTAAAAAAACTTACTATTTTTTGTCAGAGAGCTAATAGAAATAATAATAGATTTTCAAATATTTTAACTTTGTTTCCTTTTTAATTTCAAGCATATCATAAAAAATGTTTTACATCGGATCCGTGACTCTTTCACACTTTATGCATATCTTTATTCGTTTCATGGGCTTTTGTCTAATTCTGTAACTGATAAAAATAAACTCAGAAGAAATTTAAAAAATTTAAAAGTTCCAATTCTTTAATTTTGCTATTATTTTAAATGTCTTCAGCATTGAGTTTTGTTGTTGTGTGAAATTTTGGAAAGATATCAAGCATTGTTGGGTAAACCTATTTCCAAAAAAAAAAGCTTTTGCTTCAACCGTATATAACAACAATTCACAATTTTTTATTTGCTCAAAGGATGTTTTTTTTTCAAAAACGATTGTAATGAGATGAATGTGGTCATAGATTTTTGGGTTATGTGATGTTTCCTGAAAAATTTGACCTAGAAGCCGTTTTTTTATTTTACTGCACTAATTGTGTCTCCATCAGGAAAGTGTTTTCTTAATTTTTGGCTTCTTGTTTGTGATACAATTTTGCAATTGTTTCTTTTTGAGGAGGGGCATATATTTTGATTTAGTTTGCAATCGGCGATCTGACTGCTTTTTATTTAAAAAATGATTCAAGCTAATCTATTTAAGGGAGGTGAACTTTTTCAAAAATTTTTCTATTGTCCGAAAAAACTTGGTTCACTATTGCTGAGTTTTGATATAATTTTTAGAAAAACAGGTTGTAATCCATCTAGTGAAAAAATTGCAAAAAGCGGGAAACTTGCAAAAAGTTGGGAATTTGTGAACATTATACAATGGCATGCAAAATCAAAAAAATTAGGTCTTCTTGCTGTAAAAACGAGCGACTGATTAAAAATTTTGATGAAAAAAACTGCCATCATGTTACTCAATAAGGTCATCCCTCCACTTCGTTTCAACTCCATAAATGAAAATAATTGACTATAATAAATGACTAAAATAGTTGATGAAAACAAATGATTTTTTTTAAAGTTTAAAAAAATTTTTAAAAAATTGTAAAAACCTGCACTGTAAACGCCTGCAAGTTGTAGAAGCCTGAGCTGTAAAAGAGTGCAATGGCCTGGGTTCTGGTGTGTAAGGGGCTGTTGTTCTCAAAAAGAGCACAATCCTTTCATTTCGAACTGAACTATAGATTACTAAGACACAAAATGTACATCCCTGCTCTATACGTCCATAACTTTTATTGTACTTGTTGTCGGTATTATTGTTGTTGTTGTCGTTGACGTTTTTATTTAAATTGTTCTGGTTGTTGTTGTAATTATTGTCCGGGGTTGAGAGTGAGGGTGAGGGGGAAGATGTCCGAAGGGTAGCATTGGCCTTGTTCTGTGGCTTAACAGTTGCACACAAGGTGGTTGCCAGTTGATCTTCTAAAGCCAAATCTCCGTTGTCCTTATTTCCTTAAAGACGCGACCACACACGTGTCATGTCCCTGACTTGTATTAATATACGTGCTAATGATTTGAAACTACCTAAAGAAGACACCTTACGTGGCCAATGTCAGTAAAAGCAAATTATAAAAGATTTTGCGTTTTGTCTACATGAATACCAAAACGTGTCCCACTTTTCACGATTTATATATATTTTCAACGATAGAATTAAGCTGAGCAAAACCTAGAAACTAGAAAAAAAAGTTACTCATATTGTTGAAAGGGCTTACATTTTGTCACGTGTATTCACGAATAAGTATCCATCAATTTGAGCATGTAAATAGCCTAAAATTTTATTGCCGAGTATTTTTAGTAATCAATTGGTACCGAATTCAAAGACTCAATTTTTCTTGTGAACAATGCTATGGGTAATTGCAAAGCCGCTTATGGTCTTGTGCATCCACCAATAGTATCGAGAGGGAAATTTCTGAAATTAATAAACAATTAGACTTCATTTCATTTCGGTAATTAAATGCTGTAACCATCAGAATGCGTGACGTCGAAACGAGTTACTTATAGTGTAGAAAATAGGGACTTGGGACGTGGAAACCAATGACGAAAGATCGTCTCAGGTTTTTCAGAGAGCGCGTTATGATTAGTGGGGGAACATATAACGAATTTCTTAGGAAATGTGAACTTAATTAGACTAGTGTCACTAGTTTCCACACACGCGTACAAGTATAAATTTAGTCTAAAAACATAGATCGTCAATATCCCGACGAAATTAAGTCACTCGATTTTTTTTGGACATTGGCCACGTAACGATTCAGTTTTGAACTAAAGTTCAGAAGTTCTGAAATTTAGTTCAGATAAAGCAGATGCCAAACAAAAATCAGTACACTCCTTACGAAGATCAAGCAAATGAATTCTCATGAATTTTTTTCAATTATGGAAGTTTTTTGTCTCTGCTTTTTATATCTTTTTACTGCACATTGTGACACAAATGCCGAGAAGTGCGTATTATCATGGCACCACGACAATCCAAATTAAAGGATAACTTGTGTTTTGCCGAAAAAATTCAGAAATACTGAATTTTTAAAACAATTAGCAATTGGTAAATTTTACTTGCCATTGAACGATGCCAAATGGATTGGCAAAGAACAACCGTTATCCCATTAGTCAGGAAATGGTTACAAATTTCGGCTCTAAAATTTTTGATGGCAAACTAGGTTTCTGGTTAGTTGTCTTCAGTCTCAATTTTAATTTTTTTCGGAGAAATCAGGCTCATCTAAAGACTTTGCCGCGATCCATGCTTTAACAAATACTCGACCCACGATTTGACCAGTCCTGATGCCAATTTTTTTGAGCTTAACATCTTGGGCATAGCAGAAGTTTCAGAGAGAAGTACTGAAATCTAGAGGCTAAATTTTGAGTCGAGTGATGCTTAAGTTGTTATGCGTCAAACAAACATCTTCTCAGCTAATTTAGATCGAGTATGGTCTTTGCATACAATTTTTTGGTGAGCGCGGTCTTTTCATAGGTTGAGGTCTAAACTTGGTGCTAAATTATTGAGGTATAAATCTAATAGTAAGAGATTAAAAAGAATAAGGGATAAACTAATATTTACTCTCCTTATTTTTATCAAATTTGGCTGGGCTTCTACAGATCTCACAATACGGGATCTCTTTATGTATGCCAGTCAAACTTGACAAAAGACATAACAAATCGAAGGCCAGATATATGCCTAAGACCTGTCTGTGCTATAAGTCTCAATTTAAAATAGTTGGGGGCTGAAAGTGTTAATTTATAAAATAGTTTAATATTAAATTACAGCTTACTAATTACCAGTTGTGTTGTGGTGAAATCAAGATGAACTGCAAGGCGATCGTTCAGATATTTAGTGGTTCAGTTCGTGACGGTAAAAAAAACAGAAATAATTGTTTAAGTTCTTTAAACAAAATAATTCAATCATCTTCTTGTTGAAATTTTCAAGTTATTTATTGAAAAAAAGGAAAGCAGTTGTCTGCTGCGGATCTCTGGAAATTGTTTCTGTCTCTCTAATTTTATTCCGTCCCACTTCGCTGAGAGAATTTACAATTTTATCTCAGCTCAGTTTGGGCCGATAGGGAGCCAATCACAAACTCACGTTCATAGTGAGGTGCTTCTTAATTTTCCTATTGGCCGAGAAGGCAAGAGAATTAACTCTTTTTTATCTCACGGAAAAATTATTG
Organism: Convolutriloba macropyga; assembly: GCF_964194025.1. Classification (NCBI taxonomy): domain Eukaryota; kingdom Metazoa; phylum Xenacoelomorpha; order Acoela; family Convolutidae; genus Convolutriloba; species Convolutriloba macropyga. Next base: position 45,857,410 of record NC_134480.1, read on the forward strand.
AAACTCCAAAAAATAATAAAAATCTGAAAAGCTGAGGGCATCAATTATTGATTTCGTAGGCGCCTGTTTTCTGCTTTTCCCCTCTTCTAAAATCGCAACAATTATGGTTTTCTTGGGGGCTTTTTCTGAGACTCTATTGTCTTTTCCCCTGAAGCAATCTGCTTCATCTTTATTGAAACTGAAATTAAAGAAACTGTGGTTTTACAGTTTTACAAAAGAAACTGTGGTTTTACAGGCCGCCTACGTTCAACAATGTACATCTTCTATCCTGGATATAAGCGAGGAGATCCAGGCCTAAAGTTGTGTTATTTAAATAAGTCGAACTAAGTTGTTTAAATACTTGTGTACTGGTAGTCTTAGCAAGCGTTAGTTTGTTTAGCGCGCGACGAAAGAATGGTTAATTAGCGCCTATATACGTTCGCTCTAATGCGGGATTAACTATCCGCTCATTTGTAACGGCTCTCGTAAAACTACAGCTCACCCCGATTTTTAGTAAGAAACAAATTTAATAAATTTATCTACATCATACAAAAGTTTCAAATGAAACTTAGGTAAATTGTGAGTTCTGTTCAAGTTTTCGTTGGTTGAGTTGAGATGGCGGCAGTCATTTGAGTTGGAGGTGGCAAATGTTGGTTGGTTGCGACAGGTTGTAAGAGTTGACTGGTCACGAGGTTTGATGGCGTCGTAATATAAAATCAATCGCAAAGGGCGATAATATTGGGTTATAAAACCAATCGCAAAGGGCGATAATGTTGGGTTATAAAATCAATCGCGAAGGGCGATAGTGTTGGGTTAAAAAATCAATCGCGAAGGGCGATAATGTTGTGCTTATATTAATTTAAAAATTCTGGGGGCAAAATGACTGGGCTTGATACCGGGCTCTCAACGTCTTCGATTAAAAGAACTTCTTGTATATCGTCCTCAGTTCGTTCGTAATTATCCTTTGACTGTCGTTTTTTGTGTTTTTTTCACCTTTCTTTTGAGCTCGGATATTTTGGCTGTTTGTTCTTTGTTTTCCTTCATTAATTTTGTTATTTTCTTTCCTAGCTCCAGATTCTTTTCTCCAAGTTTTTTGTTGGCATTGGTTATTTCTAAATGTTTCAAGGAGAACGTTTTTAGCATAGTTTGCGCGTTTGATTCGCTGGTTTTTGGGAGTTGATGGGCAACAACATATTGGCGCCGCCAATAGTCGTTAGGTAGTTGCTTCTCCTCAGGTGGTTTCTGTGACTCCATTTTTAGTTGTTCAATTTTCAGTTGCAATTCTTGCAACTCTGTTTCCTTTTGGAATAGTTCCTGCCTAAATTTGGTGTTTTCCTCTATTAAACTACTGGTATTGATATTTGATAGTTCTGGCATCTCGACAGGAATAGCGGAAATTGCATCGTAGGGGACTTCAATATATGCGTCGAGCATGTTATTCCTAAGGGCATAAGTGCCCTTCTTAGGGTCGCGATTTTTAATTCTCCATTTGTTGTTTTCTTCGGGAAACGAGAAGGTTTTCAGGACTGTAAGCTCTTCGCTGTTGACTAATAGCTGTTGATGTCCGTTTAACTGGATGATGTTTACTTTATTAGCAACCTCAAATTTGTTGTAGTTTGGTTTTAGGAAATAGAGGAGGGTGTTAACGTATCTCGAGTTCTCTTTGTTCATGTTCTCCTCTCTCGGTTTTTGCAATTTCAGGCATTCTGAAGGTATTTTTCTGATAGCGTCGGGAACGAGATCTTCAATGTTGTTCATCTTAAGAATTTTGTTTTTGTGACTACTAATTTGTTGGGTTGTGATTGATCTCTTTCTGCTAACTTGCCAGTTGTATTGTGGGTTATATTCTAAGCTGTTTTGGGTTGTTGGGGATTCTGTGTTTCGAGGTTTGAATGGTGGTCTTGAGAAAATAGGAGGTAGAGGAGAATGGGTTTGTGTTTGTTCTTGTTGTGTTGTCACTTGTTGATGTTCGCTGGGGATTACTACGCTTGCGAGTGTGGGTCTGGCAGTCATTGTGAATGTGTCCTTGTTAATGATCTAAAATGTTTTGATTTTGGTTAGCCTGTGTCATCCATATCACACATTATGGCTTCTTTTCAAGTTTGCAATTGTATTGCTAATATAAAAAAGTATTCTATTGTAAAAATGTTTTTGTAAGATTTTGTTGCTAACTTCTTTACTTACAAATTATAATGCTAAATGGATTTGTTATTAAAGTTTGGTAGAAAAGTTTTTGTTATGCTAAAAGTAAAGTTAACTTTAATAAAGGAAATGGGGCAATAAAAAAAATTTTATACTTATGCCAGGCGGGCAGCCCTGGCACAAGTACGTCTTTCTCCGCTGCCCAGAGGTGTGAGTCTTGGGGCGTGTGTCACACTAACACGGCTGCAACGACCCGTGCAGCTGGGGAGACAACCTTGCTGAGCTGAAAGAAAGAAATTTTTCGGGTCATTTTTGAAATTTTCAGTTATCGTGTTAGTGTTCTGAATTATTTAGGTTCAAAAGCCAGGGGGGCAGGCTGGAGAAAGCTGGGGTAACCCCTTCCCGAGGAAAAGTTAAAAGGAAAAAAAGATCGTTTGGACTTGAGTTGTTTTTGCCTTAATAGACAACGTTGTCTAAAGAATTTTTGCAAATGGGACATTTTTTCTGCTTATTTATGCACACTCAACAGAATCGGTGTTCGTCATGTTGGGAAAAATGTGGGTGTTTTGTTACTCCTAATTCTGTTTTCATTTTCTGCATAGATTGCATCGGAAGTAGGATGTGATCAGGACGGGAAGACAAGGTCGAAGACAGTTGGGACATTTAAGGTTTGGGTATCTTTTAAAAAGTGCCTTTCTGCAAGGAATACATACATAGTGGGGATTTTCTTTGGGGAATTGCTTGTGTAGTTTTTCTTCAAGTCCTTATGGGGATAGAGCCAACGGAAACCGTCCCATAGGGATTATGAAAGACCCATCGAGTGACTGTTCTTTTATTTTCCTTATACAAAAACAGGAAAACCTTTGAGAAACTGCAGTAGGATGAGATTAATGAGGAACAATATGGCAAGCAAGGTAATTAGGATTAGGATAAATGTTTTTGTGGATAGGTCTAGATTGGTCATTTTCCGTATCTAGAGAAATTTAGGCCAACTGCGGAAAGGAGGTAGTGAATAACAAAAAGGTATATTGCCAATGCGCATAAGAGAACAAATAGAAGAATAAACAATGTTATGGGGTGCATTTTGTCAATTCAATGAGTAGTGTAGAACTAGGGTGAAATAGGTGATTTGCTCCTGGTAAAAACTGAATTGAATTAGGAATATCGAGTGGATTTAAAATAAAAGCAGGAAAAGAAGTAAAATTTTGGTAGTTCTTGGACGCATTTTAGATTATGTAATTATTTTTTCGCAACGAGGGCATTATTTAGAATCCTCTACGCAGAATTTACAAAATTTGACGGGCTTATGATCACGGTGATGAAACGTTTTTGCAACAGAGTATTGAAATTTTCTTTGTTTGCAAATATCACGTTGAAACCAGTTAAAGATTGAACAGATAACATTAAATTTAGAGCTTTTAGGACAAAAATCATAGCCCATATCTTTTATAACATACTGGTAACAGAGCAGACACATTACGTGGGGTAGTTTGTTAGGGGGGTTCTCGTGTAATTTCTTGAAAACAATTGTTTCACGTCTGCAGCATAAACAATTTAATGAGACCGGCTTGGATTCTATAGTATTGGTTTCTTTGTCAATTGTATTCATTTTTGAAAGATTGTTATTCGAGGGGATTATGGGATTGGCACGGTTGGGGGATTTGGTTGTTGATTCTTTTGGGATTTTATTGTTTGTTCTATTACTAATATAATTATGAACATCAAAAAATTGAAAGGAATACTTACAACTACGAGGAAAACCGTTAACACGAAGGAGAAGGCTGCTGCAATAATCATAAGGGCCATTAAAAAAATCAAGTAATGTGGGGATAAACATTTTGGATAGTTTGTGAACGTAGTTTTGAATCGAGGATTTTATCACGGGTTGTTTGGGTCAATTGTTTGTTAGCATAAAGGGCATTTAGTAGCTGTGAAACTCAAACACTGCAAACAAATTGATTTTTTCGGGTGTAGGTTTTTGAAGTGGCTGTGGCAACTGAATAACTTTTTGAACTCTTGACAAGAATTACACTGGAAATAGTGGCAACGACTGATTGTATAAATGAGAGTGACGCAAATGGGGCATTTAGGTTGGTTCCAATATTTAATTAGTTCATTTCTACAGGGAATGCAAGCAAAAAGGGGGAGTTGACCGTTTGGGTTTTTGTGCAATTTTTTGAATTGATGACAAGGGAGGTAACAAATAGGACATTCGATTTTTGGGGTTGAGTCAATTTGTGGTTGCTGAGAGAATATTTTCAAAATGTTTCCCATCATATGGATAAACCAGAGATAATTGGGTATGCGACTTCTAATCCATGGTGTTCAAGTTCGTTGGGGATAGTTACATTTCAATCTGCGCAAAAAAAAATTCCAGTGTTTCTCGTTTGGATAGATGTAATAATGATTAATGGTACCTGTGCTTAGGAGCATATAAGTTATTTTGATACATGCTTTATATTGTGTGAAACAGATAATAAACCATCTTTCTGCTTTAACAATTTTAACTTTTTCTTTACCAATGAACAAAATCATTTTATTTTTTAACAATTTGGAATAAAATGAGGGAAAAAGAAAAAATTGATCAGAAAAAAAGGATAGAAATAATGAGCAGGGAGAGAAAAAAAATATTTTTCGGGGCTAGAAAATTATGTGAAACAAATTATTTTACTGAAGAGCGCCCAAGTTGACTGGGAAGTGCTCTTCGATATCAATGAGTGCAAGAAAGAATTCCCAGTGCATCATTCCCATGGTGACCCGAGTAGAATCCTCGCATCCACGTTCGTAGTCAGTAACATGTATGATTATGCAGGGTTTAATTTCTGTAGTGGGAGTTTAAATGAATGATCTCTCGATAGACTCTACTTTGACTAGGCGCTCACCAAAGGGGAACAGCATTATAGAAGATCTAAATTAAAAGGGATTTTAGAACCATTCAAAGCTTGGGCTATATTTACAAAGAATGTCAAATAGGGGGAAGATGGTGTTAAGGTAATGGTTCCATCAGTCCAAGTGTTTAAATATTCGAAATGGATAATTAGTTGTGGTATTACTCTGTTACATTTTGTTGTGACAAATGATTTTTCAAAAAATTGAATTTGTGCAAGGTAATTTTGGTATGAGAAGATCATTGCTGTTTTTTAATTGTTAATTGTTTCCAATTCTTTAGAAATCATATCGTTTTGACAAGAATCACTTTTTTGCATATCAAAATAAATATTGTGAGGTACACAGTTTGGATTTTCTAGAATAAAGAGGATGAATTTCCAATGAACTGAGAGAGGATTAATACTTATCAAACAAATTTTTTCACTTTGGATTTCTTTGAGCGTTACTAGCATAGTAGGTACAGGAGTTGGGTATGCATCAAAAGATCGTTGAATTTTTTGACAACTCTACAAATTTACTGTTAACTGCGAGTATCATAGTTTAGAATGATACTTAAGCAATGTAGATTGGATGTTGTACTTGAAATACCGAGTTCTTTTTGTAAGCTAGACAAATGGTGAATTCGGCGAACTGAGGATGATTAATGAAAATAGTTAAAAGTCTGTAAATATTTGTCATGGGTTTTTTGCGAGAGTCATTATACTTATAGCGGAAACATAGTAAACGTCTAATAGCTCAAAATTCTGGTTTCCGTTTCTGACTTGTAAGTTTCTACTAGTTAAATGAATCCTGTTTGCTGGTCTAGCACATTAGGCAAACTATTAGGGTCGAATTGTGCTAAATACACGAAGTAATTCCAATACAACGAATGAGGGGTTAAACTCACACTATCGTTTTCCCAAGTGTCCCAAAACTCAAAATTTATAACAATTTGAGGGAAAATGTCTCGGTGAACAGGATTTTGGACAACGATTGATATTTATAGATAATATATCAATCTGATTCACTGTAGCAAAATCGGAGTAGGGAAAGAGTGCAGAAAATAGCTAGATAGACATAGTTGGATTACCAAGTTGACAAGTTGAAACTGGATTATATGAAATAAAAAGAAAGAAAGAAATCCATACATGTCTCTCAATGTTGAACTTACGAGAGAATTCAAAATCTAGTAATATTTTTCTTCAGGCGCTTTGAAACAATTTCGTATTCGATTCCAATTTTTACAAAAGTAATTGTGTTATCAATCAGGGCTCCTAACAACGAGAAGTATTGAATATTTGAATTCGTTACATCCAAATCTATAATGTCACTGAAGTAGAAAGATGCAACTCTAATAGTTACAGTAGTTTCCAGGGCGGAAATACTTGATGATAATATTTGTCCGATGTATTGTCCAAATCGAACGAATAAAGCGTTAGGCTGTTTTATGAATTTGGGTTGCATAACATAGCATCCTTGAGGTATATCTAAACAAGATATTAACTAATTTATAAGATCTAATACAAAGATATTTTATTTTTTTAGACAATTTATTTTTTATAAAAAGGATGATTTTTCGTCTTAGTCACAGCTTTATGGAGGTGCCACCACACTTCGAATGGTAGCATCATTGTGTGGTTGTGGTTGATGTGGGTCGAGACTTGGGTATGCTACTTTACTGTTTTCAGTAAGACAATGCTCATCAGTTTTAATTTCTCTTGGTTGATCCTCAACGCATTTGTAAGTTTTTTCTATTGTGCTGTAAGGTTGATAATTACTAAGTGGTAAAAAAGATTGTTGTTCTGTGGAGCCGACGGTTTGGTTTCGTTAGAGAATACTGGTGTAAAGAATGATAAGATACAAAGATTATAAGTCGCTCCTAATAGAATTTACCCATTGTTTTGTTGGATATTTTGTGGATTTCGAACGCTCTTATGATTGTTACGATTACATCAGTTAAGAATTTTATGCACAAGAAACAAGCAAAAAAGACTCCAATTTTTTCCAGGTAAAAAGTGATGATTCCAAAGGTGCCTTTGAACTGGTCTGTAAAAAATGTAGCCGAAAGAAGAGAATCTAGATAAATTTGTCTGTTAATTCCCATTGCTGACGCAGATGTCTTTTTGAGAATAGTCTATGCTTCTTCCTTCTAGAACTTCTCTTGAAATTTTTGTCAAAACAGATTTTGAAGCTTCCGAATGCAAGATATTGTCCCAAAACGATTTAGGTTGATTTGGTGTGTAAATTCCGGCACGTTGTGATTCGTAACCGGTAAATTTTGGAATAGAACTAATAACTCTTGAAGAGAATATGTTTGGCGGTTGTAAAGGAACAGGTGATGGCATCAAATGGTACCATGAATTTTCATTATCAATATCTAATAGGTAGGCACTTTTATAGCCTCCAACACAATCTACTTCGTTTGCAAATGGGTAAGTTCGTCGACTAATTGGGTCGACAAACAATGTCCTACCATCATAATGAATAGGAATCCTATCATAACACTGCTCAAGAACCTGAAGTGGTGAGTTTCGTTTTGGACAGTAGTACAGCCAACCTATGCTACCATCTGTGTCTAAGAACATCGAGCGGTTGCCGGTTAACATGTATCCAGCTAAACGATTATTTTGGATAGCCTGCATAAGTATCATTTGTTTCTGAGTTCGATCAAGTTTGCATTGTTCTATGACCAAACCTTTCCATGCTTGTTTTATTTGCATGTAATTATGACATATGACAAAAATCCATTTTTACCGCAAAGTTAAGATCATAGTCTAACTTGTCTTTTTCTAAGTGTCCCATGCAACAAAACCATTGTCGGATGTTCGGATCTGTTCATCTGAAGGCTTCCTATTAAACCCATTTACACTTAGGCTATTGTCAGGTTCAACACGAAGTTTATGAAAAAATTGTTGAGTTTTTATTTTGTAAGGTTTGCCAGTCTTCATATTAAATCCGCCTTTATAAGAAACATATAAAGAATCTAAATTTGTTCTGTAATTAAATTCTCGTTTTCCACACACCTTTTCTTTTTCATCAATTACTCTAATTTTTATGTCCATTTCAGCAGGAGAATACCTTCCTGGTCTTTCATAGGGCGTCTCCGGCTTTTCATCACTCACTATGAAATACTGTACGTTACCAAGTTCGTTTTCATGTTTTAGCATTTTTGCGTTTTGTGAAAATCTTTTAGTAACTATACAATTTTCCGGTGCCTCCCAGTTGTATGCAAAGGGGTCGAGTGATGTCGAATGAAAACCTCCTTCTGAGAGGGCACAAGGAAGTTTTAGTCGTTGACTGTTATAGACAGTTCTGTCATTAAGCTCAATATCGAGTACGGTTTCCTGCATCAGGGTTTCAAAAGAAAAATGTTTAATTTGACCACGATTATCACAAGATGTTGATGAATCACCTTCAAGATCAACTCTCTGGTTTTCATAGGAGACAGTTTTTATGCCATGTTTTATGTCAATTTATATGTCATCATTATCAAATTCGGTAACAGTAATTTTTGCAGTTTTATTAGCGTTTAGGCACTGTTCGGGTGAAACAATAGTATCGTATGTTATTATTGGAGCGTTGTGTACAATTGATGAATGAGAAAACATACCACAATTATAACGAATGAGCATTGCAGTGATTTTTCACATAAGTGCTTTGACAAAGGTCCGATAAGACCGCTGATAAAGTGTTACATGTCTATCGACCATCTGAATGTTTTCTTGTGTAATTTTGCAAGGAGAAACTTGTGTTAAAGCATACATTTTGTTTTCTTTCATTTTAGAACAGTCATAATGAATGACCCTAAGTTTGTTAGATAGGTCATTAATATCCTCAAAAAGAGGTCCAGTAGCGTTAATAACTATAGAAAAAGTACAAAAGTAGAAAAGACTCACAACTAAATAAGGAAAATAGAGGTTTTTGAAAAAAGGATATCTTTTCATCCTGTTACTTTTAGCGCGTCAAGTCGAGAGCTAAGGCTATGAGTTGTAGTAATAGGCACTGCCAGTAAATGTTGACTGGGTTTATTATTACCTAAAACAAAGTTAAGTAAACCCGGCTTGATAGCGTGATGGCGGCTTGGCCGAGCGTCTAGAAATTCGCCTATTATTATTATTACTTTCTAAAGTTTGTAAATTAGAAGGTCCGTGTTCCGACGTATTAGGGTGGAGAGGACTTAAATTAGGGTCTAGAGGTATTCTTGGATTGTGCTGTGGGCAAGGAGTTGAACCGCTAGGCAGGTGTGTTTGGACTGGAGGTGGGTTATCACGACCACCTGATCTTGCTTCGTTGAATCCAGAATCGAAATTGGTAGGAGTTCGGTCAGGGTCAATGTTCTGCACAGGGGAGTGTCTTCGTATGAAATTCTCCACGGGGAAATATTCGGTGTTAGTGGGGCTTTGGAAGCAGATTTTAGTCAAAGGACTGTTGAGTTTATTCATCTGACTCGTCATTAGATTATGATAAAATGTGTCACAATTATTTTTATCTATACCATATTCTAGGGTTAACTCTGGTATAGTTTCAGTAGCTGGGTAGTACTCGACTAGGTGATTTCTATGAGCGACCTTCCTGGTGGCCGGGTTGCTATTTAAAGTTAATTCATAGATAACATTGGCTAGTTTTTTAGCTACAGTATAGGGACCTGATCTTAGTTCATGTAGTTTTTTTTGACGTTCCTAACTCAGTTTGATGGTTTTCCATTAGAACTTTTTGTCCAACCTCAAGTGGCTTGCCTAACTTGTGTTTGTTTCTATTTATATGTGCGCGTTTATTAGTTTCTAAGCTCTTTTTATAAGCTTTATTGTATACCTGTTTGAATTGGTTTTCTCGCATAAGCAACGAATTGTTAATAGTTGGTTTTTAGAAGTTTGTAAATTTCGGTGTTTTTTGAAGTTTGCAAGGTATGCCTGTCAAGAGGCAGCTCTTTGCAAAACTCGGAAGAGCATGTGAGTTGTGAATTTCGTGGGAGTCCTAACTTGAGTGACAGAGGTATCTGTGGTTTTTGTCCAAACACAATTTCATAAGGTGAGATTCCAGTACTAGCATTTGGAACCGTGTTATGAGAAAAAGCAAATTTTGGTGCCAGTTCATCCCATTTACCTCGAGCTTGTTCTAGAAAAATTCGGAAATGTGCTACTACATGTTTGTTTTGGATCTCGACTTTACCATTAGTCCAAGGCGCATAAGCAGTTCGATGTGCGGGTGTTATACCTAATTCATGAATATAACTCGCAAAATCTTGCTTTATGAATGCCGAACCCTTATCATAAACAAGTTATTGTGGTATTCCAAAGGACAAGATGAACTTTTCTAAAGCTTGGTGTCTACTGCGTCTGTGGAACGTACAGCGTATACTTGAATGAAACGCGAACATGAATTGACAATAACTAAACAATGATGTTTACGGTTCGATGGAGGATTTGAAGGTCCTTTGTGATCAATGTGGACCGTATGAAAGGGGAATGGGACTGTATCAGTCCACTTTTCGAGAGGTGCTTCGTGAATGTCTCTCCGTTTTTGTTTATTTTATTTGGCATTCAAGGCAATCAGCAATTAGGTTTTCAATCCATTTATACATTCCGGGCCAATAAAAAATCGTTTTACATTAGCAAGTGTTTTTTCTAAACCTACATGACCTGACAGTTCACAATGAGCTAACTGAAAAACATTAAAGAACAATGACAATGGTACACAAATTTTTAAGTATTCAATATCTGGTTCGTCTGTTTGTTGTTGAATACATAAGATGTTACTTACAAAACGTAGTTTCTCGAAGTTATTAATGTAAGACATTATGGCTTTAGATTGTCGGAATTCAATTTTCTTTTCATCTTTGTTATTGTTCATCCTTAATTGGCGAATTTGTTGTATCACTGGGTCTTTTAATTGTTCTTGACAAATTACCGATGTATTTAAATCAACTTGTTTAGAGACGATTGTCATTTTATCGGTGAGTTCTCTTGCATCTTGTATTTTTGCATTTTCGGGAAATTTTTTTGCTAATTCGGTTTTATCTATACAAGTGCTATTTTTAACGAGAAAAACTTTATCGTATTCTAGAGGGAATCTGTACTCCGAGTCTGTGGTATTAGTTTGATCAATGTAGAGTTTGTCAAAATCTAATTCCGGAGACTGGTTCCCATTGAACAACTCAAATTCCGAAATTGGGTCAAAATTTTGTTCGGTTATTCTTTCATCAGAGTAGGAATCAATTTCTGTATAGTGATCAGACGTTTCGTCCTCCTCCTGTTCTGATACAGGGGTTATTCCATGTTTGCGGTGACGCCTGTAGTGGTTAATTGATGAACCATGCGAGAAATCTTCCGAAATATTGTTTATTGAGCAGTCTGTTTTGATTATTGTCGTACTTTTGCTTTACCATTTTGTCATTTTTGTAAGTGAATTTGTCAATAACCGTTATGCTTTGTTTTAGGATTGGAAAGAAATCATCTGCTGGTCCCTTTTCATTATCACGCAAAATGAAATATTTTTCCTCGTTACCATGCTCGTCGTAAAAACTAATGTCTTTTGGTATCTTTTTGTGTTTAGGTTGATACTTGTCGAGATCTTTAAGTTTTACGTTGCGACTTAGGATTTCGGGAAAAGCTTAGTTTTTTCCTTCAGTCCAAATAATTTTCAAGTTCTGAAATTGAGATATTACTAATTGGTACCTAAAAAACCTGTGAGAGAGTTTTCTTCTTCTACCCCATATATACATTAAAGGCTTATGGTCTGTGTACACATATACAGGATGGGGAGAACCAATTAGGTAATGCTCATAGGTTTGTAAAGCAGATATTACACAGCAAAATTCGCGTGCTGTGGTGCTCATTTTTTGTTCCTCTTCAGTGTAAATTCTAGAGTTAAAAGACACTATTCGTTTCCCTTCTGGAAACTCTTGAACGAGAATTGAGCCTACTCCTATAGAAGAAGCGTCTACATGCACGTGGAAAGGGTATTTAGTATCAGGTATTGCTAAGATAGTATCTTCGCTAATCCTGTTTTTAATGTCGTTAAACAGTTTTTCGTGTTCTGTTGTCCAGGCAAATTTAGTTTCTGTGCGGGTTAGGTCATAGAATGGTTTGCAGTCAACATGCAGATTTTTGATGTACATGCTATAGAATCCTAATCAACCTAGAACTCTCATGACATGACGTTTGTTTTCAGGCGACTTAAGTGCTTTTATATCTGCTACTCGCTTTTTGACTGGTTGTATTCCATTTTTACCTACCACGTGTCCCAAGAACTGAACTTTCCTACGGAAAAATTTAGTCTTTTCAGTTTGAGCTTTTAATCCTGATTTCCTTAAGAGTTCATGATACTTGTCAATTATTTCAAACATTTCGGTTTCATCTTGTACTTGCATGATGGTGTCATCAATGTACGTTATAGCTTGTTTTTTTATTAATGGTGCAAAATGAATAGTCTTTAGACGGCTGAAGAAATTAGGTAGACAGCATAGTCCATAGAATCCGCGTTCAAATGTGTATTGCTGTGGACCAATTACAAAAATTACCAGCTCTTTGGTTTCCTCTGTTAGGGGCACTTGGTTAAACGCTAAACAAAGATCACTGGTTGTGAAGAAATTACCTTTAAGTCTAGTTAATAGGCTTCCGATTGGCTCTAGTGGCCATGAATGTCCACTAAGATCTGTTATTGAATTCAAATATCGTGCATCTACAACCAGTTTTACTTTGTTCCCCTTGGGTAAGATTTTGATTGGATTAATAAACTCTGATCCCATTTCTTTATCATTACTCATTTCCCTGATTATACCTGTTTTACACAGCTGTTCCAAAAAGTTTTCAAGTTTTTCTTGATAATGTAATGGTACTTTGGATGGTCTCTGTTTTGTTAAAGTTGAATTTGGTAAGAGTTTGACATGAAATTTTTGCTTTATCTTTCCAACATCGTATTTGTGTTGAGAATAATCGTCCTTGTTTTTAGTCAGAATTCTCAGTAATTTGTCTAAGTTTTCGTCATTGATGTCAGCTTGACTGAAATCAATTTTTTTGAGAAACGCTTGATCGTTATTGTCAAATCTGTTAAGTTTTTCTTTGGGAAGTTCAACGGGTCTGATGTTTTCATCAGTTGTTTCTAATTGTGGCTTAAGATCCTTGAGGTCGACGCTAAAGTCTGTTTCTAACTCGTAGTTGTTGGTAAAATCTTGCTGTTTTTTTCGCTTTTCTGTTTTCTGTTGCTTTTCAGGAAGGTTGTTTGCGAAGAAATTTTTTCACTAACATGGAATATTTGATCCCAATTAGTGTCACTATTCATTAGGTGGTTTATGAATGCAACGTTGTCAATTACAAAAAATTCTGGGTCTTGTCTAATTTCAATGTCTTCTAAACTGTGCCCAATAGGACCCTTTTGGTTGACAACCTTGTTGTATTGAGGATTGTTTAGCATTATTGGTAATTCTTTTTCTTTTCTAAAACACTGAAAGTTGTAAGTATAAATTCCTTGAGCTTGCAGTTCACTTCCAATTACGAAGGAGGTTCTCTTTCTGAAAAATTCATTTGGTGGTCTAATTGATATTACTCGAGTTGATTTTGGTGCTAATGGTAGTTGCTGGTCAAGAGTTACAATTTTGTAAGAACTAATGTATGGATAGCTTTTCGTTTGGTATCTAGATAATAGGACGGCTACTTCAGGGTAAGTTTTTAAATCAATTTTTGGAGTGGTTAGGTCAATAGATTTTACTGTGGATTCAAGGAAATCCATTCCCGACAAATTCGGCTTGCAACCATCTTTGGCTGAAACCCATGTGGTAACTTCCACCTGATACTTTCCTTCAATGTCGAAAGAAGTTTTGAAAGTAATTTGACCTAGAAGTTTTAGTTTCTCACCATTAACCGCTAAAGTATGATTTTTTGAAACTTTCATCTCAATGTGTTGTAATTTACATAGTTCAAAATAAGTGTGGTAATTAATTATAGAGCTTGATGCTCCTGTGTCCAATAAAAACTGTATTTCTAAGCCGTTATTTTTATTTTTGTCTCCGACGGATTGGTATAAATTAATATAAATTTGTGAGTAACTTGCTTCGTTATCAGTAGTGTTTATGAACGGAGACCTGTCTAGTTTAAATACTCGTCGTTGAGATTCTCATTATGTTATGGTAATAGTCTCTGGGAGTTTCACTGGTAAAGTGGACTCGAGGGCTTCGCCTTTCACTGCTATCTCTTGAATGAGTATTATTGTTTTGTCTAGTAGGTGTCCTATCCCAGTCATGGTCTCTACTCCTATCACGATATCGATTATCTGATCTTAGAGGACCGTTGGTTTGTCTGTCCCTACTATTTTGCCTATTGTTATCTCTGTAAGAATTGTTTCGATGATTATTTTGTCGTTCCTGTGATCGGTTATCGTAAGATGATGACCGGTAATTGTTTGAAGAATTTGATGGGTACGGTGATCGATGTCGATAGTTTGATCTAGAGTTGTTTTGATAATTGGATTGGTTTTGGTTACAACTATTTCTGTGTCTTTCCTAGAACTTCGATTGTCATATTTGTTTGATTTGTAATTTTGTTGACCTGGTGAATGGCTCTTACTACGTTTATAATTATCTGTCAACTTTTCTCGTTGTTGAGGCGGGTTTCGATTTTCAATTTTAAAGTCTTTTTATTTAAAGCAGAATGCTATTGTGTGACCTGAACGTTTGTAAAATTTGCAAAATCTAGTCTGGTTTTGTTTAAATCTGGGATTGTCGTTGTTGTATGTGGCGTTTATTTTATGATCTTTCATTAGATTTGCAATTTCTGTGAGTTGGTTCTTTAACCCTTCTATTTCTATTTTATTGTGGATACTACTTGAGGCATTAGCCGTGAATTCGCTACTAACAGAAAAACTTAAGTTCTTAGTTGCTACATGATCCTGTAATTGTTGCCAAGTTGTAGTTGGGGTTTTTATTAACAACTGATGTGCCTTTTGCTTGAGTGCAGGTGGCGTTAATCCTCTTACAAAGTACTCCATACATTTAGCGTTACGCTGGTCGTTGTTAAAATCTGGATCTGGCCGTCCTTTTTAGACTGCTTTTGTTACTCGGTGTGTATAGCTTTTTATCAACTCATCTGCTTGCCTTTTAATACTCTCGACTTCAATTCTTTTCCAATACTTATCTTTTGCATCAATGAAACGGGCAATAAACTGATTTCTAACTTCGTTCCATGCTAAACCTGGTGCTAATGTTTCAAACCATTGGGCTGCTGGCCCACGCAAAACCGAACCGAATAAAGCTTTTTGTCTAGCGTCGTATGCTGCTTGCAAGCCAGCATCCGCAGGATCTCTTGTTCCTAGCGAGAATTGGATTTTCCTTTGTATTAAACTGAAGAATTCCTGGGCATTTTCAGATGGATCTAAACCTGTAAATTTCTCTAACGCTATTTCAGGCTACGCAACAACGTTCGCTGCCATGTTTTATTTTAGTATACGAAAAGATTTTTTTATACGAAAGTATTATTAATTTTGGTAATTAGTGTAGAAAATATTTTTGTTATAACAATTAAGTAATAAAACACTAATACTAAAGTAGAAAGTTGAACTGTTTGTTTTTTATTATGAATTTTATTTGTTTAGGACCGTTTAATGATTGTATTTTAAATTCAAAGTTTTTGCCGTTATCAGTGCTAAAAAATTCAACCCAAGAGTAGATATCGGTTTACTCAACAGTAAAATTTAATAACCAAGGATAAGTGCTTTCAGAGTGTTTAAGTTCCACAGAGTATTGGTGAAATCTGTTTATTTTTGAAAATCTAATTTTTGTGACAAATTCCGTTTTTATAAGTAATTTAACTCTATCTGGTAAACTCGGATCGTCAGAAGAAACGTTGATGTATTTGGGTTTAATGATTTTTAAGATTTGTAAACCAAACGGGGAAATTTTTTTTGGTGGCTCATCCAAACACAAGATGATAACGTTTATGCTAATTCTATCACACTGTTCTGATTTCTTAGAGTACACAAAAGTCCATTAAAGTTTGGGTGGGTCCACTTGTAAGTTATATAGACTTCAGTCTGCGTTTCGCTAGAAAAATGATGGTAAATGCATAAAAAGTTTCTGTTCTGATCAGTTAAATAAAATGAAACTTTGCCTATTTTGTTATGTACTTTGATACTTATATTTAAATCTTGAACGTTTACTTTGATATATGACATATAAATAACATAGAACAATTGTTTTTGTTGTTTTTTATTGTATTTTTGTACGAAATTACACAGAAGACAGTATAAAAACGTTTAGTACGGGATGTTTAGTACATCAGTAGTAGTATTTTAGTAGCCATTATTGTGTAGAAATGTTTATATATAATGTTACCAAAGTGCTTGAGTCTGTTAATGACCGTATTTTAGCATGAAACAACAACTTTTTTATGATAAATTTGTGTACAAATTGGGTTAAAAAGGCTAATTTACGCTCTTTTAATTAATTATTGGCTGAATTTTCTGCAGGAATCTCGATCAAACTGTTTTTAGTTTTTAACAAAGTTAGTAATATTTGAAACTTAGGGTTCTCAAGTGCATAAGTTATATAAAAATTAGCGGGGGAGTTATGCTCAAACACGTACAAGACGGCTACAAAGGTAATTTCGTCAGTAATAAATCGTGTTATTTTACCCCTTCTAGTGTTTTCTATTGCTGTTAGATTAATATGTTCTACAATAACTATTCCAGTTTGGTCCATGCACTGTTTGAAACCTCTATTGCTGAAATTGTACTTGTGAAACCGGTTAAAATGGGGAATTCTCATCAATTTATGTTGTTTTCAGGCTAAAAATCTATGTTGGGGGGATAAAATTTAGTTTAAAATCCGTTATTCTTTGTTAAATTAGGGCCTTATTGAGATTTTTTGTGGTCAAAATTTGGTTAATATTTACTAATTTCATGTAAAAATGACGTTAATCTGGCTAATTTTTCGAGTAAAATTGGTTAAAATTGGATAAGAGTGATGTTTTTAAGGCTTAAATCTGATTATTTTCCTTTGAATTATGATAAAAGTGACGTTAATTTTAGTAAAATCTGGTTAATTTTAGAGAATTTAGATCACAAATAATGTCTACTTGGTTAAATTTTGATTAATATTACCCCACCCAGGTCAAGAAATGGATAAAACAGAGTGAATAATCAACTGAGGAAGGCTTATATTTAACCGAAATTGGGTTAGTTAATGTGATAATGCAACAATGTGTCCTTAAATGTGTAGAAAAATAGGTATCAAATACTCTAAACACGTATTGGGGGATAAATTTTGGTTAAATTTACGTTAAATTGTTTGAAAATGCTATATTTTGGGCAAACATTCAGTGAAAACTAGACATATGTTACTCTAAATATGATTTGGGGGATGATTTTTGGTTAAAAATTGGCTATTTAGTGTGAAAATGCTAAAATTCTACTGTGAAGTTGGTGAAAATTGGCTGAAGTTTAGTTTAATTAGGTTTTGGGGCGGTGAAATTTGGATAATTTTTGGTTATTTGGAGTGTATATGCTAAAATTTAATCATTTGGTCCAAATTGGGTCAGAAATAGTCTAAACAAGTTTTGTGGGGATAAATTCTGTATAATTTTCGGTTATTTAGAGTGAAAATACTAAAATTTAAACGTAAATTTGGTCAAAATTGGGTTAGAAATAGACTAAAAAGGTTATGGGGGATGAATTTTGTATAACTTTCAATTATTTAGAGTGAAAATACTAAAATTCAAACATAAATTTGGTCAAAATTGGGTTAAAATCAAATTAAATGTGTTTTGGGGGGATAAAATCTGGTTGCATTTTGGTTATTTAAAGTGTAAATACTAAAGTTTAACCATAAATTTGATGAAAATTGGGTGAAAATTAGGCTATATAGGTTTTGGGGGGATGATTTTTGATTAAATTTTGACTTTAAAGTGTAAAAAGACTTCAATTATTATATAAATAAACTAAAAATTGGACATAGATTACCCCAACCCGGGTCAAAACAATTTTACAAGAGCAAAGAATCAGTTGCCTGTTACTATTTTAATGTAAATTTACTGTATTTCCGCCGTATATTTGATCTAAATTACTCTATTTGCTTGTCTATTAGTGTGCTTTCACTTCTGTGGTAGCGGTTATTTTACTATTTTAATCCGATCGGATAGAAAAACAAAAATTCAGGCGTGATTTTTTCCTCTGGGCGCACCAGTTATCAAATTTGGCTGGGCTTCTACAGATCTCACAATACGGGATCTCTTTATTTATGCCAGTCAAACTTGACAAAAGATATAACAAATCGAAGGCAAGATATGTGCCTAAGACCTGTCTGTGCTATAAGTCTCAATTTAAAATAGTTGGGGGCTGAAAGTGTTAATTTATAAAATAGTTTAATATTAAATTACAGCTTACTAATTACCAGTTGTGTTGTGGTGAAATCAAGATGAGCTGCAAGGCGTTCGTTCAGATATTTAGTTGTTCAGTTCGTGACGGTAAAAAAAACAGAAATAATTGTTTAAGTTCTTTAAACAAATTAATTCAATCATGTTCTTGTTGAAAATTTTCAAGTTATTTTTTGAAAAAAAGGAAAGCAGTTGTCTGCTGCTGATCTCTGGAAATTGTTTCTGTCTCTCTAATTTTATTCCGTCCCACTTCGCTGAGAAAATTTACATTTTCATCTCAGCTCAGTTTGGGCCGATAGGGAGCCAATCACAAACTCACGTTCATAGTGAGGTGCTTCTTAATTTTCCTATTGGCCGAGAAGGCAAGAGAATTAACTCTTTTTTATCTCACGGAAAAATTATTGAAACTCCAAAAAATAACAAAATTCTAAAAAGCTGAGAGCATCAATTATTGATTTCGTAGGCGCCTGTTTTCTGCTTTTCCCCGCTTCTAAAACCGCAACAATTATGGTTTTCTTGGGGGCTTTTTCTGAGACTCTATTGTCTTTTCCCCTGAAGCAATCTGCTTCATCTTTATTGAAATTGGGGGGAAAGATCTGCATTGCAACTGTCAAAAGCAGAAGTAATTTAAATCGAAAGAAACTGTGCTTTTACAGGCCGCCTACGTTCAACAATGTACATCTTCTATCCTGGATATAAGCGAGGAGATCCAGGCCTAAAGTTGTGTTATTTAAATAAGTCGAACTAAGTTGTTTAAATACTTGTGTACTGGTAGTCTTAGCAAGCGTTAGTTTGTTTAGCGCGCGGCGAAAGAATGGTTAATTAGCGCCTATATACGTTCGCTCTAATGCGGGATTAATTATCCGTTCATTTGTAACGGCTCTCGTAATACTACAATTTGTAATTAATCTACCAATTGGTCGTTTGGCTATTGGTTCATACTTGTTTGAAATTGACGATAATTATTTACAGTTAAGGCGGCATAACTCTTTGTCTCGATAAAACTATTCCCGATAAACTTATCCCGTTTTTGGCCTGACATTTTGGCAATTTATTGGTGACGAAGACACTACTCTCGTCATAGTTTCGCTATTTGTTCATACTTGTTTTAAATTGACGATAATTATTTACAGTTAAGGCGGCATAACTCTTTGTCTCGATAAAACTATTCCCGATAAACTAACCGTTTTTGGCCTGACATACTGGCAATTTATTGGTGACGAAGACACTACTCTCGTCATAGTCAGCTGTCGGTTGGCTGTCTATTTCACTGGGAACCTCCCGGATGCGATTGCTTGATGGCTGATAAAATTGGATTCAAACCGTTTTTGAATTAATTTTAAATAAATTAGGATTTGTTCAAATTTAACTGAAATCGCAAACTATTACAAAAAGCACGTTTAATATAGTTGAGTAAATATTCAAGTAGAAAACTGTAAAGTGTAAAAATCAAATTTTGGAAAATTCTGTCTCGCCATTTCACGATATTATTATTTATATTTAATTTAATATGCAGTTAACAAAAAATTTACAGTCATCAAGTTTCCAGTTCCAGTGCCATTTCATCGCATTATTTCGTAACACTTTTGTGAAATTTTCAGCTCATTTCTGACTTAAGTTCAGCGCATTTCAGTGCTTTCCAACGTATTATTTCAGGAAGTTTTTGAGCTTTTTTTAAAAGGATGTATTTTTTAAATAGTTTTAGGAAAGCTCCCTTACCAAGGTAATACTTTCCCGGACCCTATTGTCAAGGACACTGTGACTTCTCGTTAGCGAAAGCCCGGCATATGACAACAATCATAATCATCAAACGCGAAACAAAACATAACTGAATTACATTATTAATCAAAACCGTTCCGAAATCATAAGATCTAATTAACCCCATCCTTCCCTTATTCAATAACATTTTTGGCACCCAACCCAACAGTTTCGAAACCACACCTAAAGCTGAGTATTGTTTTCAAAAAAAAACATTTACCAATGAGCTAGACCGATGTGCACCATGATTTTTTCAATGTTTTAACCCACCCCAAGGACCCCTTCTGTTTGGTCGTTTCCCAACCCCCCGCCTTATTTCTGGTTCTTCTGGGGTTTTACCCACCCCAGGGACCCCTTTCTGGGTTGGTCGTTTCCCCAACCCCCGGCCTTCTTTCTGGTTCTTCTGGGGTTTTACCCACCCCAAGGACCCCTTCTGGTTGGTCGTTTCCCCAACCCCCCGCCTTCTTTCTGGTTCTTCTGGGGTTTTACCCACCCCAAGGACCCCTTTCTGGGTTGGTCGTTGCCTCAACCCCCCCCCCCCCGCCTTCTTTCTGGTTCTTCTGGGGTTTTACCCACCCCAAAGACCCCCTTCTGGTTGGTCGTTTCCCCAACCCCCGGCCTTCTTTCTGGTTCTTCTGGGGTTTTACCCACCCCAAAGACCCCCTTCTGGTTGGTCGCTTCCCCAACCCCCCGCCTTCTTAACGGTTCTTCAGGGGTTTTACCCACTCCAAAGACCCCTTTCTGGTTGGTCGTTTCCCCAACCCCCGGCCTTCTTTCTGGTTCTTCTGGGGTTTTACCCACCCCAAAGAGCCCCTTCTGGTTGGTCGTTTCCCCAACCCCCCGCGCTCTTTCTGGTTCTTCTGTGGTTTTACCCACCCCAAGGACCCCTTCTGTTTGGTCGTTTCCCCAACCCCCCGCCTTCTTTCTGGTTCTTCTGGGGTTTTACCCACCCCAAGGACCCCTTTCTGGGTTGGTCGTTTCCTCAACCCCCCCCCGCCTTCTTTCTGGTTCTTCTGGGGTTTTACCCACCCCAAAGACCCCCTTCTGGTTGGTCGTTTCCCCAACCCCCGGCCTTCTTTCTGGTTCTTCTGGGGTTTTACCCACCCCAAAGACCCCCTTCTGGTTGGTCGCTTCCCCAACCCCCCGCCTTCTTAACGGTTCTTCAGGGGTTTTACCCACTCCAAAGACCCCTTTCTGGTTGGTCGTTTCCCCAACCCCCCGCCTTCTTTCTGGTTCTTCTGGGGTTTTACCCACCCCAAAGACCCCCTTCTGGTTGGTCGCTTCCCCAACCCCCGCCTTCTTTCTGGTTCTTCTGGGGTTTTACCCACCCCAAGGACCCCTTTCTGGGTTGGTCGTTTCCTCAACCCCCCCCCGCCTTCTTTCTGGTTCTTCTGGGGTTTTACCCACCCCAAAGACCCCCTTCTGGTTGGTCGTTTCCCCAACCCCCGGCCTTCTTTCTGGTTCTTCTGGGGTTTTACCCACCCCAAAGACCCCCTTCTGGTTGGTCGCTTCCCCAACCCCCCGCCTTCTTAACGGTTCTTTTGGGGTTTTACCCACCCCAAAGACCCCCTTCTGGTTGGTCGTTTCCCCAACCCCCGGCCTTCTTTCTGGTTCTTCTGGGGTTTTACCCACCCCAAAGACCCCCTTCTGGTTGGTCGCTTCCCCAACCCCCCGCCTTCTTAACGGTTCTTCAGGGGTTTTACCCACTCCAAAGACCCCTTTCTGGTTGGTCGTTTCCCCAACCCCCCGCCTTCTTTCTGGTTCTTCTGGGGTTTTACCCACCCCAAGGACCCCTTTCTGGGTTGGTCGTTTGCCCAACCCCCCCCCCCCCCCGCCTTCTTTCTGGTTCTTCTGGGGTTTTACCCACCCCAAAGACCCCCTTCTGGTTGGTCGATTCCCCAACCCCCGGCCTTCTTTCTGGTTCTTCTGGGGTTTTACCCACCCCAAAGACCCCCTTCTGGTTGGTCGCTTCCCCAACCCCCCACCTTCTTTCGGGTTCTTCTGGGGTTTTACCCACCCCAAGGACCCCTTCTGGTTGTTCGTTTCCCCAACCCCCCGCCCTCTTTCTGGTTCTTCTGGGGTTTTACCCACCCCAAAGACCCCCTTCTGGTTGGTCGTTTCCCCAACCCCCCGCCCTCTTTCTGGTTCTTCTGGGGTTTTACCCACCCCAAGGACCCCTTCTGGTTGGTCGTTTCCCCAACCCCCCGCCTTCTTTCCGGTTCTTGTGGGGTTTTACCCACCCCAAAGACCCCTTTCTGGTTGGTCGTTTCCCCAACCCCGCCTTCTTTCTGGTTCTTCTGGGGTTTTACCCACCGCAAGGACCCCTTCTGGTTGGTCGTTTCCCCAACCTACCGCCTTCTTTCCGGTTCTTCTGGAGTTTTATCCACCCCAAGCACCCCCTTCTGGTTGGTCGTTTCCCCAACCCCCCGCCTTCTTTCCGGTTCTTGTGGGGTTTTACCCACCCCAAAGACCCCTTTCTGGTTGGTCGTATCCCCAACCCCGCCTTCTTTCTGGTTCTTCTGGGGTTTTACCCACCCCAAGGACCCCTTCTGGATGGTCGTTTCCCCAACCTACCGCCTTCTTTCCGGTTCTTCTGGAGTTTTATCCACCCCAAGCACCCCCTTCTGGTTGGTCGTTTCCCTACCCCCCCGCCTTCTTTCAAGTTCTTCTGAAATTTTTACCCGCCCCAAGGACTTCTTCTGGTTGGTCGTGGTTGGTCGGGTTTCCGGTTTTTGGTAGGTATTCTTTTTGATAGGTATTGGTAGGTTCCAACTTTTGGTAGGTATTGGTTGTGGTAGGTATTGGTAGGTTCCGATTTTTGGTAGGTATTGGTTTTGGTAGTTAATGTTAGGTTCCGGATTTTGGTAGGTATTGGTTTTGGAAGGTATTGGTAGGTTCCGGCTTTTGGTAGGTATTGTTAGGTTCCGGTTTTTAGTAGGTATTGGTTTTGGTAGGTATTGGTAGGTTCCGGATTTTGGTAGGTATTCTTAGGTTCCGGTTTTTGGTAGGTATTGGTTCCTGTAGATATTGGTAGTTTCCAGATTTCGGTAGGTATTGGTAAGTTTCGGTAACTGGTAGGTATTGGTATTTGGTAGGTATTGGTTTTGGTTCTACCACTCGTAAGGCATTGATATCAATAGGTATTAGTAGTTTCTGGCGGTAAAAACTACTACTGTTACCACCAAACATTCCTGATTTTACTCGGTTTGTCTGAACTACTCTGACTTCTCATTAATGGCCGAGGCGAGATCAACCTCAAACAATACAGTGCCCAAAATGATTACTAGTTCATCCGATTCCCCAGATGGAGCAATGTTAACTCAACAATCCATTGGTACCTCAACAGCAACCAAGTCAAATGAACAGAAGTGTTTGGAAACCTCTAGACTTATGATCGAAAGTGACATCAAACTACATACTGACTACCTTATTGCTGCTATAACGTCCTCAGAAGATGTCGAAACATTAGAGGAAACAATTAATGAAATTAGGGAAATGCAGCAGAAGCTTGAACCAGTTGTTCTTGACCTAATCAGCGGTTTGGAGCCTGATGAACAATATATTATGTCCAGAGAACGCAGCCGTTTGAAGATAGACATAAAACGGACTCTGACATTGTTCCAAAAACATGTTGAAGAGAAGAACGCCTCTTCAGCAAACGTCATCTGGTGGATTATCATTGAACTCCAATGAGAACATAAAAACACATGGCAACACCTTGCCAAATTTAAAACAACGTCCCACTCATTTTGTCTTTGACGACACTCTTTCAACTGATCACATCACTCAGAACAATACGTCAGCGCCCGCTGAGAATTCCCGTTTCGCCAGTTATGGTTATACTGCACCCGGTGGTACAACCTTACCTGTCAACAACACTTCATTCACTTCAAATTTTAAGATATCAGCTGCATCCTGCAGTGCGCCACAGCAATCGTTCTCAACTTTGCTTGCGGATTTTCAACTGATAGCAACTCACTAGGACAAAATAACTCTTTTCCATTAACACAATCAAACTTCAGTAATATTTCTAACACATCAGTTACGCAGAAGCCATTTGCTTCTCCACGCAATGTCTCAATGTATATTGCTTACAAAAATCCGTACCCAAATTGCACGCGGACCATTTTGATGGTGATCCATTAAGCTGGATGAAATGGTACAGCATTTTTCAAGCTACTATTGACAGAGCACCAATTGCATCATCTGAAAAAATGATTCACCTACAATCACTGTTAACAGGTGAAGCGAAAGCCCTCGTCGACGGCTATGGTTGCAACGGTGACTTATACGCTTCTGCAATTCATTGCCTTCAAGAACACTTTGGGAATCCAAAGCGAATTGTAAACGCTTTCCTCGAGAAATTGAATAGATTCAAATGAACCAATTTATCCCATCCAGAGAGCTACACAAACTTTTCTTCTTTTCTTTTGACAATAGAGGATACTTTTCAGCAACTTGGATTCATTTACGACCTTCATTCAACTACGAACCTGAATGTGGCGCTAGCAAAATTGCCCAATCCTGTACGTCTTGAGTGGAACAAATTTATGCTAGAAAAGGACTTCCAGCAACCATCTCTACAGATACTCTGTGACTGGCTTCTGCACTACTCCAAAGCATGTCGAGATTTAAACTCTAGCCCCCAAACTTTTCAATCAAGCCACGCACAATCGTCCTGGAAAATTTCTCCGAGTGTACCAAACTCCACAGCAGCTACAAGTGGATGGAAAAACAATCAATATAAACAGTCAACTACAGCTCTAGCAGGAACTCGCTAGTTGAAGGCAGGCAACCCAATGTGAAACTTTGCCCAAGCAATGAAAGTTGCCAATTCTTATACAAGTGTACCCACTTCCAAGCTCTCCCAGCAAGCATTCGCAGAGTGCACATAAGAAAACTTAGATTATGTTTCAACTGTTGTGGAAACCATCACGTGGAAAAGTGTACCTCCAAAAACGTTTGCCGTAGCAACAATGGCGGTATGAAACAACACACTCTAGTGCACGATAGCTTTGCTATTAAGTCAGGTTCAAAAAAATCTAATGTGAAAACTTTAAATTTAGGAGGAACAGGACAGGTAGCTGTTGTTCTTGTACAACTCAAAAACGGTGATAAAGTTTTGGATACCTATGCTTATTTGGACAATGGCAGTTGCCAAAGGTTATTGCTGAGGTCAACTGCAACAAATCTGAACTTAAGCATGAATACCATTGGCAAAATGCCAATTAGTGGCTATCATATGACTAAAGAAATTGATTGTGCACCTGTAAAACTTCAAATAAGACCCTTACAAGGGGAACAGTCATTCGAACAAATAGCTGTTGTCGCCGTTCCAGATCTCAATATGTCACCCGTAGATACAAAGAAACTTAATCATCTCTGTGATTCATTTGAACACCTCAACCATATATGTTTCCCAGACATAGGTGGCAATAATGTTTCCATCATTCTGGGAATTGACAATCTAGATCTGATACACTACAAACAATTAGTTAAAGGACCCAAGAATGCATCATGGGGAGTTGAAACCCAACATGGTTGGACATGTGCTGGAAAAACTGATTTAATCCCATATGACTGCAATCCAGTTCAGTTCACTCAACTAAACAGCCATCCTAATATGGTCATTCGTATTTTCGAGTTGGTCTCCGATTGTATGAAAATTGAAAACTTAGGCACAGCATCATCCAAGAAAGCAATGTATAAAAAAGACAAAAGAGCCCTTGATATTTTAGAAAGTACCCCTAAACTCGTCAATGGTCATTATGAAGTTGGTCTTCTCTGGAAAAAGAACGCCGATCTCCCAAATAACAGATGGCTTGCGGAGAAACAGCTTTATCAGCTCAACTTTCAAATAATCCAGAATTAAAGAAAAATACGAGGAAACGCTAGAAAAAGACTTGAAGAACGGCTATGTCAAAAAAAAATGAAATAAAAGAACAACCAGATGAAAAAATTTCGTTCCTTCCTTATCACCCCGTGACTAATGAGAACAAACCTGGAAATCACACCGTGTCGCTAATGCATCAAGCGTGTTTCAAGGTCAGTCCTTAATTTCTAATCTTCTGAAAGGTCCAGATTTGCTAAGAAATCTTACCGGTGTAATTTTGAGATTTCGGGAAAACAAAATAGCGCTTTCCGCTTAAATCGAACAAATGTTCACGCAGGTTAAAGTTGCTCCTGAAGACAGAAAATTCCTACGCTTCCTTTGGAACAATGATGGTCGTATTCAAACTTACGAGTACACCAGTCACATTTTTGGAGCCACAGACTCACCATGTATTGCCTCATATGCTTTGCGAAAAAAAAACTGCTCGTGACAACGAAGAACAGTTTCCAGAAGCTCTCAAATATTTAGAACGCAACATTTACATGGATGATCTCTATATTTCCACAAATTCACTAGAAGGTGCTCAAAAAAATACTGCAAGGAATGAGAACTGTTCTATCTAAAGGAGGTTTCAACCTAACCAAATGGAACTCAAGCAGTCCTGAATTTCTAAATTCAATTGAACCCAAAATAAGATTACATCCAGACAACGCTCGCCTTCAGAACCAAAAGGTACTTGGTTTACCATGGAACGCAGCATTAGATTGCTATGTGATTGAAAGTAAATTACTACAAAAAATTCACATTAGAGGCAATGTAACTCAAAGAGTTTTACTCAAGTTCGCGGCGTCTTTGTTTGATCCCCTTGGGTTCATTGCGCCTCTTACAATTCGCCTAGTTTTACAAGCCACCTGGAACCATGGTCCAAAATGGGACAAACCCCTTTTACTAGATATCATCCAGGATTCCAGTCAGTTAAGGGAAGAAATTCCGGCATTTAAGGACGTCGAAATTCCTAGAAATTATTTCTTAGACAAAACTATAAGCTCAATTGAGCTTCACACCTTTACTGACGCTTCGGAATACGCTCTATCTGCCGTCTCGTACATGCGAATTGAGTACTCGGATCGATCGATCTCCGTTAAATTTGTAATGGGCAAGGCTGGTATCGCCCCAATAAAAAGGATGACTATCCCCAACCTAGAATGCAAGCCGCTGTATATGGAGACCAATTAGACCAGTTTATAAAAGAAGAACAAGGTATAGAGTATTCAAATTGTGTTTTTTGGTCTGACAGCACTACAGTCTTGTACTGGCTGAGAACACCAGAAGTGCGCCATAGAATATTTGTTGCAAATCGAATAGCCAAAATTCTTGATGTCTCCTCCGTTTTCGTTTGGAAATACGTTTCATCCACAGCTAACCCTGCAGATGACGGAACTCGAGGATATAGCGTTAAGCAAATGACATCAAAGTCTCGATGGAATTCAGGACCGTCATTTTTGAGTCATAGAAGATCTGAGGGGCCGAATCAAGAAATTTTGCATGCCCAACAAGTAAAGTTTATTTCGTTTTCTTCGGTAAGCTCAACATTGTCGACGTGACAATATTTAGCGGTTGGAACAAAATAATACGTGTGATAGCACTCTGTATCCTTTTTGCGGACAAGTGTAGGAAACGACACGCAGAAAGGAAGTTAGCACATTTCACTAGAGCTAATCCGCATGTTTTTCACAATATTCGGAGACAAGATTTTAACCCAAAACACATGTTTTTGAAAAAAGGAATTGAGGTCTCTAGTAATAGCCGATTGAAATCACTCTCACCTTTCCTAGACGAAAAAAAAACCAACTAAGAGCAGGTGGTCGATTGGCAAAAGCAAGTCTTCTGATGACCGCTCGTCATCCCATAATACTTGACAGTAACAATGCTACAGTTAAGCTACTGGTACAACACACACACGAAACTAATTGTCATTGTGGTCCCGAGCAGACTCGAAACAGTCTTATGGAATACTATTGGATACTTCGCTGCAGAGCAGGTGTTAAACAGACTATACGCCACTGTCTGCCATGTCGTAGAATGCAGCAGGATGTTAGCAACCCCCAGATGGCTGATTTACCCAAGGAAAGATTACCCAAGAAAAATCAGTTCGTCACTGAAACAACTGGTCTCGATTTCATAGGACCTTTTCCTGTTAAAAACAATGGCAGGTTATCTAGCCGATATATATTGCTCTTCACCTGTCTTGTTGTTAGAGAAGATCATCTTGAAATTTCAAATGATCTCGCAACAGACTCTACAATCAACTGCATCAGGCGTTTTATTAGCCGAAGAGGAAAACCAACAAATTCGTCTAAGATTGTGGCAAGTCATTTGTTGGTTCAAACAACGCTCTGCAATCTAGTATCGTAGAACTGAAGGAATCAAAATTATTGGCAGCTAAGCTACAATCAATGAATGTGGAGATAGATTAGAAATTTAATCCCCCAGCGTCTCCCCATTTCGGTGGAATTTGGGAGAGATTGGTACAAATTTTTAATTTATCACTTTACAGGGTCATTGGTTCGAGAACTTTAACTGACGAAATTTTGAGTACAGTTTCTTGTGAAATAGAAGCAAGCATGAATTCCAGGCCTCTCACAAATGTTCCATATGACATAAACGAACCGTTACTACTGACTCCAAATCATTTTCTCCTAGGTCGTTCATCCGTTAATTTGTCTCCTTGCGTCTTCATTGGTAAAGTGAAGAACCTTTCAAAAGGTTGGCGTTGATCACAACAAATTGCAACTCATTTTTGGAATCGCTTCCTACGGGAGTATTTACCAACTCAACAAGTACGATGTAACGGGCATAGGACGTCGAAAAATTTACAGGTTGACGACCTGGTATGGATTCTAGAAAACTTCACCCCCCGTGGCCTCTGGCCTTTGGCTAGAGTCATTCAAGTTTTCCCTGGCACAGACGGGATTGTCTGATCAGTTAAACTGAAGACGTCATTCGGAGAACGCGTTAGACCAGTTGTGAAACTGAGCAAAGTTTTCCCTGAATGAAACCCAATTTTCGGCATAAACAAATCAGTCTCTCTAAAGACAGGAATTTTAGGGACAACAATTTGCCCTTCTAAAACAAAAGTGCTGGCTCATAATTGCATGGCTTCCGATCAGCACGTTACACCCTCTTACGTTCTGGGTTTACATTTACAAACCAGCAGATCGATCTGTCCCATTTTCAAGATCCATTGATCATCTGTTATCAACAGCCCATTTCAACTTGTTATTGATTTTATTTTGTCATAGGTCTAAGACCCACCCCTCTTGCTTTCCTTGGACAATGAAGGTTTTTTGGTTAGTATTTCCGATTAATGATTTGGTTGGCTCGTTTTTACGGACCACCAGCTTTAATTTGTACCCTTATATTTCATTACAGTCAATTTTTATTTTATTTCCTGTTTCAACTTTACGGATGATTCAATACGCTGCAATCCGACAGTTTTATTCTTTCTTTGCAATCCTGCAAATGGGGCCGGCGATGTCAAGGACACTGTGACTTTTCGTTAGCGAAAGCCCGGCATATGACAACAATCATAATCATCAAACTGGAAGGAAGTAGATGACTTCCAAAAAACTGTAACACAAAATCAAGCGAAACAAAACATAACTGAATTACATTATTAATCAAAACCATTCCGAAATCATAAGATCTAATTAACCCCATCCTTCCCTTATTCAATAACACCTATGATTCACTTTCCCGAAATACTATGATTCAGCGCTGATTTACAATGTTACTATGATTCGAGTATTCATTTTTCAGAACAGGAATTCTTAATCTATAGGCTGTAATCTGCTTTTTTGTAGTCTGAAAATACTAATTTCATAGTAAAAAGTGACATGATCATAATCTTATTATAGAAAAATGCAGACTGAGAAATACTATGTTCAGCGCTGATTTACAATATTACTATGGTCCGGGTTGCAATAAGACGCAGCTAATTAAAATCTTTCAAGTTACTATGAACAGGTAAGAGAAAGTGGTCGAAAAAACAGTTTGGTTCTGTTTCCTGTATAGCAACAGATGGTCGTCTGGTTGATGCCCCAATTGTTGCCCCAAAACCTGCCCCGGCTCCTCCACCTAATGCCCCTCCCCCTCCGGTGACACTTCGACCACTCAAGTGAATCACAGTGCTGTTACACGAGTTCTCAGCGAAGAAGTTGCGGTTGTCTCCTCTCCAGGAGTCCTCTCTGTATGAGGACATGTTGCCGGAGTTGCGGAGCCGGTTGCGCACACTAACCAGCAAGTCTGGAAAAAACCCACATTACACCGCATAGACATACCTAAATTGTCCCTGTCGAATTTTGACCGAAAGTGTAAGTAAAATCTAGGGCGCTATTTTTGGGATTTGCAGTTTTGGGAAGACTGTGGGTTAAATAATTTAATTTCACATCGTCTCTTTTCACTGCTCAATTATTCATTACTATTCTGCTTTCAACTATTTTGCAAATTTAACGCACAGTATTTCGGATGTGGGATATGTTTGCAAAAAAGGTGAATGCAAAGACAGTAATGAATCAGCGGAATTAATTGAACAGTGAAAAAAGAGGCAAGCGCAACACCCAGGATGAGATCTGAGGCCGAGTGACTTCTGACCAGGGTCACTCGAGAGCACACTTGTGCATTCAAGATTATACTATTGTCCGGACAACCTCAAGAACCCAGGATAGTGCGACTAGAGCCAGATGTGTGCATACATTAGTCTTTCAGCGTTTTCTGACATAAAGTTCTGCTTTTTTCAATTCCTTTCTGCGCAATTTTGCGAAACAATTTTGAGAACGTAGAAAAAATATTGTGCAAGTTATTTATGCCATAATGGGAGACTATAATATTGGGGTAGAGGGGTATAGAATGAAAAAGGCCCCAATTTTTCTGTCTAACTATTTTTCTGTTCTATTATTATTTGTGCATAGTTTGGTTCGTACTTGAACATGAAATTAATGGATGAAAACACCTACCTAAATTGCTTCCATCGCTGACATAATTGGAATCCAACTTTATGGGTGGCACCTCCACACCCGCATATGTAGTCTGGCCATCCATACCTCCAGTCGTCATACTGGTCTCAGCAATAGCCGACATTGACCGACAACAAGTGACGACATTAGGCGATGCAAAATGACTGCACATCATTTCGACTTCATGCGATGATGGTTCGCTGACAGCTCGTGCTTTGAACAACCGTCTGTTAGTTCCAGGTAGGAAGCTCGGGCGTTCGTTTTGAGATGATTCACACGAGTCCAGACTCTGGCTCTGGCTGACTTTGACAGATCCACAGGTGACGGGCTACGAAAAGAGAATACGTTGAATGAACAGTAATCGGGAACAGTAATATTTCGAAAGAAGCACAATTTTAAACCTCCGCTGATTTGACAGGTCACAGTAAACTAACGGAAAAAGGGGGGGCACTTCTCTTTTAATACTAAATAGAATTCGCGGCAAAGAAACCCTTATATTAAATACTGCTCTTTGACAAGCATTTTTAACGCATATTCTCAACGTGATGAAAACATGCATCAATATGGCACCCCATTATCGTATATGTAATAGATATGTATATATCGTAATGAGGTATAAGTTATACCAATAAGCTAAGAGGTAGACTATAAATAATGGGGGAAAACACATCGGATATCTTGGGAGGGAGGGGGGGGGGGGGGGGGGGTGGATCTTAGGCAAATAAAACGCACAAGCTAACCTATTCTTTTATTCTTTGCTTACTCTGAACTCTGAATTAGTCGGTTTTAAATCTTTTCATGGAAGAAATTAGGTTGAGTCAAATTCTTTTCGTGAAATTACATAAATTGCGGCTGTTTAGTTTCAGAAAAGCGTATCAAGAAGAGGTCATATGACAACTTTAAACTGGTCAACTGACACCAGTAATGATAATGTTTTGAGTGTTCTTCCATATAATTAAACTCCTTCGACAATAAATTATGTGCTTGCGCTTGCAAATATTCCATGACTGCGAAAAGGTTTTCAAAAACATACTCATGTTCTGTAAATTTCAAGCACAATAAAATGTATAGCCGAAGTACCTTGCATAAAATGTATCTAAACAAATGTATAGCCGAGTACCTTGCCTTTCGTCGAGCCAAACTCGTGGACAAAAACTTGGATCGAGCCGAAGTCCCGGACTGCGTTTATTGTCGAGCCAAATTTGAGGACCGTAGCTTCAATTCCAGCCAAATTCAATGGCAAGTAACAGAGTAGAACCAAATTCTTTTCATAACAAATATCTGCTGAGGACGGTCTTTTCAACCTAATACCCACAGAGAACGGTTTTTTTCATAAGTCTACTAGGGTGAGAGGGGGGGGTCAACCAAAAACATTTAGAAACGATTTATCATGTAATTGATAACTTAAATTGACACTTATCTTGTGTCCCCCCTTATCTATTAAATATCCCATTACAGCGCCCCTCTCCGCTTAGTGGCCATATAAGGTATACCCCAATCATGACACACAATTTATTGGGGAGGGGGCTATAATGGGGAGGGCCAAATTGTTTAATTGTAAAACATAGTTAACTGAACGTCGTTAATAAATCATGGTGTTCCACAAAGTACTGTTCTAGGACCATTGGTTTTCATACTAAATGTAAAAAATTTCAGTGAAGCAATAGGGAAGAACTCCAATGTCTTACAATCAGCAGATGATACAGCAATTCTGTGTCATGAAAAATATCAAACGTATTTTAAAAAAATGACTAAAAAAATATTGACAGAAACTGATTATTATATGAAACAGGACCAGCCAACTCCAAATGAAAAAAAAACTGGGTCTATATTGTTTCCCCCTCCCCACCCCAGTTTAGTGGGCTACTATTTTATACGCCCCCCAGGAGCACTTGCTCTTTTTTTACATAGTAACGTGCTATATATCAACATATTATTTGTAAATGGGGGTCCAAAACAAAATAGATCCGAAAAACTGAATCATTTGTTATCAAAAATATTAAGAGACCAACTGACAGTTTAGTTGCATTCAAAGGTCACTCGCTGATACCAAGTGATGATTGTAGTTATTTAGGTGTAGCTCTTGATAAAGAGTTGACATACAAAAAAATTCAAAAAACTTTTAATGAAATGGCGTTAGCCATCAGATCAAATTATCTGGCTCGCCGTCAAAGACTTTTAAGGAATAGAATAAATCTTTTTGGATAGCTTGTTTTGTCGCATTTAGAATTTAGGGCTACATTTTTTTTTTGAAAAGATTGCAGTCATACTCAATTGACAGAATAATTCAGAACATTAGATGGGGCATATAAGTTTGCTATTTTTCAACCAAATATGACGCTGCTCATAGTCTGCGTCTTGAAAACATAGTTCTCCCTGCAAAAATTCACACAGAAAAACTTCAATAATTAGGTTTTTTGATATTATCAAACAAAAAAAACACATTTGACGACAAAAAATTCAAAGTATTCGGAAACAATGAAATCAACGTAAAGGAGGATCTTTTCCGTTTGTGCCCCCAGTACTTTATGCTCCCCCAATTACAGACAGGGTCTCATTACATAGTAAATCACTGTGTAAAATTCTGGCTTGTGCGTCTGAGGGTTCAAATAGTATGCACCCGCTAAGCTTGGGGGCACAAACGGAAAGTTCTGTAAATAAAAATGGAGTCATGATTCAATTATGAAAAGTTTTGTTAGTGAATGGAATAAACTTTCAATAGCTCTAAGAAAGGAAAAATTCAACAAAAAAAAATTCAAAAACACATTGAAAGAAGGGATGCAAAAAAGACGAGTTCTAATGGACAAAAAAATTGAGGGCTTTATAAAATTATTTTACTAAAATAGTTCACTAAAACGAAAAACCGAACATTAGTTATTATTTAGGAATTTAGAGGAAAGATTTGTTATTTTTTTGATTTGTAACATTACAACATGTAATTGTAACCTCTTAGTTATTCTAATTTACTTGTTTGAGATTTAAATGATCTTTTCCGTTTGTGTCCACTCAGTACGTTATGCCCCTCCCCAGTTAGAGCACGTGGCATAACATAGTAAATTATTATGTAAAAATGGCTCGTGCGTCTGGAGGGTGCAAGTAATTTGCGCCCACTAAGCAGGGGGACACAAACGCAAAAAATCCGATTTAAAAAAATAAACGAGGAGCAATTTTGGAGAGTTAAGTAACCGTGATTGGAGTGCATTCGTTGTTGTGTCTCTGTGGCTGTCTTCTACTGAACCTTGATGGAGACACCTGTTCATCTCCCGATGATGATGAGGAAGAGCTCATTTCTGTAAGGATGCAGTGTTGTTTCCTTGTCACAATTTTGCAAAAAAAAGAATCATTCAATATTCCACGTGCATTTAATGTACTCTCACAATTAATTTTCAAAGGGTTCGAATTTATGGGTTTTTCCCATTATACCTCCCCCCTCCAGTTTAGTGATCAACTCCCCAATCTCAGAAATGGTAATTATACCATAATGGTGGGAGGCTATAATTTCACGGGGTGGGGGGGGGGCTTTAATGAGAAACTCCAAGCAAGGGCTCAAAAAAAAGTTCCGAGCCCGAAAAACTTCAGGTCCGATCTACAACCCCCCTCCCCACCACCCCCAAAAAATACCGTAAAAATATCAAAGAATCAAAATTATGTAGTATCGGCAAGACCTCAAGACAACTAAACACCTGTCCCCAAACTGAGATGTAACAACTATCTATCCCCTGCTTGCCCAATGTTAAAATGCAAAAGAGGAAATCTGATACGGAAGGCACGCATGTGATCCGCACGCGTGTGTATGTGTGTGTGCTTGTGTGTGTGTGTGTGTCTGTGTGTGTCTGTGCGTGTGTGTTTGCGTGTGCGTGTTTGTGTGTGTGTGTGTTTGTGAATGTGTGTTTGTGTTTGTGTGATTGTGTGTGAGTGCTTTTGTATGTATGTGTGTGTTTTTGTTCGTGGGTTTGTTTGTTTGAGTGTTTGTGTGTGTGTTTGCGTGTGTGTGTGTTTTTGTGTGGGTGTTTGTGTGCCTGAGGGTGTTTGTGTGTGTGTGTGTTTGTGTGTGAGTGTTTGTGTGTGGGTTTGTTTGTGTGAGTGTATTTCTGTGTATATTTGATTCTGTGTGTTTGTGTGTCTGTTTGTGTGTGTGGTTGTGCGTGTGTATGTTTGTGTGTGTTTGAGTGTGTGTGTGTTTTTGTGTGGGTGTTTGTGTGCCTGAGGGTGTTTGTGTGTGTGTGTGTGTGTGTTTGTGTGTGAGTGTTTGTGTGTGGGTTTGTTTGTGTGAGTGTATTTCTGTGTATATTTGTTTCTGTGTATTTGTGTGTGTGTGTGTGTGTTTTGTGTGTGAGTGTTTGTGTGTGGGTTTGTTTGTGTGAGTGTATTTCTGTGTATATTTGATTCTGTGTGTTTGTGTGTCTGTTTGTGTGTGTGGTTGTGCGTGTGTATGTTTGTGTGTGTTTGAGTGTGTGTGTTTTTTGTGTGGGTGTTTGTGTGCCTGAGGGTGTTTGTGTGTGTGTGTGTGTGTTTGTGTGTGAGTGTTTTGTGTGTGGGTTTGTTTGTGTGAGTGTATTTCTGTGTATATTTGTTTCTGTGTATTTGTGTGAGTGTGTGTGTGATTGTGTGGGTGTGTGTTTGTGTGTGTGCTTGTGTGTGTGTGTCTGTTTGTGTGTGTGCGTGTATTTTTAAGTGCAAGTGTTTTTGTGTGTTTGTGATTGTTTGTGCAATCTGTGTGTGTTTGTGTGCGTGTGTGTGTTTGTGTTTTGTATATGTTTGGGTGTGTGTTTGTGTTTTTGAATTGTGTGTTTGTGTGTGTTTGTGTGTTTGTGTGTGTGATTTTGTGTGTTTGTTAGTGGTGTGGGTGGTTTTGTGTGTACGTGTGTGTATTTTTGTGTATGTATGTGTTTGTGTGTGTTTCTGTTTGTGTGTGTGTGTAATTGTGAATGGATGTGTGTGTTTCTGTGTGTCTGAGTGTGCGTTATTGTGTGTGTGTGTTTTTGTGTGTGTTTGTGTGTTTTTTTGTGTATGTGTGTGTTTATGTGTGCGTGTGTTTGTGCTTCTGAGATGGTGTGTGTGTGTTTTTGTGTTTGTGTTTGTGTGTGTGTATTTGTGTGTGTGTTTGTGCATGTGTGTATGTGTGTGTTTGTGTGTTTGTGTTTCTGTTTGTGTGTGTTTTGTGTGTATGTGTGTCTCTTTGTGTTTGTTTGTGTGTGTGTATGTGTGTGTATTTGTGTGTGTATGTGTTTGTGTGTGTGTGTCTGTGTGTGTGTTTGTGTGTGTATGTGTTTGTGTGTGTGATTGTGTGTGTGTTTTTGTCCGCATGTGTGCGTGTGTTTGTGTTTTTTTTTGTTTTTGCGTGTGTGTTTGTTGGTTTGTGTAAGCGTATGTGTGTGTGTGTGTGTGTGTTTGAGTGTGTGTTTTTGCGTGTGTGAGAGTGTGTTTGGGTGTGTATATATGTGTGGGTGTGTGTTAGTGTGTGTGATTTTTGTGTGTTTGTTAGTGTGGATGGTTGTGCGTGTACGTGTGTGTATGTGTGCGTTTTTATCTGTATGTGTGTTTCTCTGTGTGTGTTTGTTTGTTTGTTTGCGTGTATTTGCGTGTGTCTGTTTGTGTGTGTGTGTGTATGTTTTTGTATCTCTGTGTTTTCGGGTGTGTCTGTGTTTGTTTGTGTGTGTCTGTTTGTGTGAGTGTTTGTGCGTGTGTTGTTGTGTTTGTGTGTGTGTGTGTTTGTGTATGGATGTTTGTGTGTTTCTGTGTGTCTGAGTGTGCGTTATTGTAAATGTTTGTTTGTGTGAGTGTGTGTGTGTGTGTGTTTGTGTTTGTGTGTGTTTGTGTGTGTTTTGTGTTTGGGTATTTGTGTGAGTGTGTGTGTTTGTGCCTGTGAGATCGTGTATGTGTTTTTGTGTGTGTGTGTCTGTGTGTGTGTTTGTGTATATGTGTGTGTGTGTTTGTGTTTATGTGTGTCTCTTTGTGTGTGTTTGTCTGTGTATGTGTGGATTTGTGTGTGGGTTTCAATGTGTTGGTGTTTCTGTGTGTGTGTGTGTTTTTGTGTGTTTGTGTGTTGTGTCATTTGGTGTGTATGTGTGCGTGTTTTATGTGTGTTTCTGTTTGTGTGTGTTTTTGTCTGTGTTGTTGTGTTTGTGTGTTTGTTTGTTTGTGTGTGTGTTGATGTGTTTGAGTGAGTGTGTGCGTGGTAAGTGTGTGTTTTTGTGTCTGTGTGTTTGTGTTTGTGTGTTTTGGTGCGCATGTCTGATTCTGTGTGTGTGTGTTTATGTGTGTGTGTTTGTGTGTGTGTGTGTGTATTCGTGGGGGGAGAACCACTGCTTTTTTAAAGACTTGGCCAGGACGCGAGTTGTTGGAGAGCGGCATTAGTGGTGGCCCGAGGTAAAAGGCATTCTCTTGGTATCTTTCACGCGGTTATATATATATATATATATATATATATATAAATATATATATATACATTTTTATATGTATATAATATTATATATATATATATATATATATAGTCACAGAGCCATTTCGTAGCAAATTTTTATGTAAAAAAATGG
>NC_134480.1:45895101-45983375 GCF_964194025.1 Convolutriloba macropyga
GCACTAGCTCACCATCGGCCCAAGATTCCAGTCTACAAAAAGCTTTTACATCTTAATGTCTTATCGAAGTACCGGCGGAGTAAGTACAATCATCCTACTCTCAAGCCTTTCCGCACCGCAATTGTTACCATCGGAGAAATAACCTAGTATAAAAAGACAACATCCTCAATTTTACGGATTTGCTGACGATGATATTCCCCGACTACTTCTCTATGTTCAGCATATTTGGCGCCAAACACAAATAAAGAACTCCAGGATGAGTCAACATAAAATAGTCTCGGTGATAACGATTTAAGAGGACGATGAAATTAGAGTAAAATTACTTCCTCGTGATGATCTCATAATTGGCTCTGCCTCCCTACCTGAATGCCGAATTCATTACTACAAATATGAACATGAACAAGAATTGTTAAACTGGGACGCAGAGGATGATATTTGAGGAATAGTGAATTTAAAACAAAATTCTCAAACCAGAACTTCCGTTGTCCAAATTTTGTCAAGTTTTTATTATTGTACTGGTTCTGCGAATACAGTTTTTCTGTTCTGTGTGCCGTCCCTTTTAATTTTACGCTTACACGGATGAAATGCGTTATATTTTGGAATCTCAATTAATTCGTAGGCACTAATTCTGTGATTTTAAATTGTTGAAAAATTTTCATTTTTAATTATGATTAAATTTATCTGGAGTGTAACTGATACTATTTAAATTTATGTTAAGTGTGATACGTAAATATTTCATTAAAATTTCTATTTGTACTATTATATTAATATAAACTCTACCATTACTTTTTGTACCTGATGAGACTATGACCTTTTATTCTCGAAGAAAATTGGATTTCCGCTTGTCTGTAAGTATTAAGCATTCATAAAATGCTCATACCTGAAAAAAACACCATTTCATGATCTTCCTTTGCCTGAATTCAAATTGCTCTTAATTCGTATTTAAAAGCAGTCAAATCACAAATCTTGGATTCGCGTTGCAAATCTATTTCTAAATATACTTAAATGCCAACCGTACTAAGCTAACTAACACAGATTGAATTAAACTAAATTTGATCTAATTAAGATACTAAAACATTGAGTATCACGAATCTAGTAACATTTGCGTGAAATGCGTGGAAGCTGTAAAAACTTAAGCTATACGATTAAAATATTTAGTGTTTGAAATATTTATATCTTCAATGGAACTAAGATACAAGGGTCGGAAAGTTAAAAAATGGGTAAAATTAAAAAGTTCAAAAAACCTAACAATTCCTAATAAAAAAAGTGATTGGAAGTCATAGGAGCTGTTAGTTGTCAAATGAAATCATTAGAAATTTTCGCTTATACTTTGTTAGATAGCCAATGAAACTACTGATTTTTGAGACAAATCCTTAGTCCATGAGACTGTAAAATCAACTGCAAGTGCGGAAAAAAACTATGAATTCCTCAAAAATTTACCACAAGGGTTCGCCGTAGTCATCAGAACCATGCGCAGCATTTCTCTGAAAATATAAAATTTGGTGATTGGGGGCTCATGATATTGTAAGAAGTATCATTTTTTGAATGGGCTCTATTTCAAAATGGCTTGTCTTTAATGGGCATAAAAGACAAAAAGGTTTAGAAATTAATAAAGAGAGTGCCCCTTCACAATCAGAATGCTTCATTATTGCAAAACACCACGATTAGATCAATCCTTGCTAGCAGTAATTTTGATGAAGGCAGGCAAAATTTTATTTTCAAAACACTTCCCATAAAAACTGAAAAAAAAAAAGAGTTTATAACTTGAAACTGTCAGTAGTTTTTAGCTCTGTTCTTTTGCCAAACGTAGACAAAGTGGGCCAAAGAAGCATATTTTATACAATTTGTCTTCAAAAAACCCGATTATAGAAATGATCCCCGAATTTTTTTTAAAAAAGGTCACGTCAATTATTTCAGCTACCCTCCCATAAATTTAAACGAAATTGGGAACAAAAGATCGGTGATGTAATTAGTTGGGGGGGGGATTAGGCATATGTGGAGGGATCAGTATTTTGAATAGGGGTGTGAACTGTTACGGAAGAAAAACTTATCAACGTGGTTTTACTTGAATATAACCAGCAGTTCACAATTTCTATGTGTGAGTACCGAAATCCAATGTTTGAAACAGAAGCCAACTTTTTTAAACCGAAGTCAATGTTCCAAAACAAATAATCTGAAGTTCAAGAAGGGAAAAAAGTGCTCGTTTTTTAATCGGTCGTTGGAATAACAAAAAATTTCGATGAGTCGTGCTATAATCGATTATATCTATATATTAATTGTGTGAACACTTAGGACGGCATGTTTTAAGAGCATCACTGAGCAGCATGTTTTAACAGTACTACCGAAGAGCACAGTAACG
This sequence comes from Convolutriloba macropyga, assembly GCF_964194025.1. Taxonomy (NCBI): domain Eukaryota; kingdom Metazoa; phylum Xenacoelomorpha; order Acoela; family Convolutidae; genus Convolutriloba; species Convolutriloba macropyga. The sequence goes on from NC_134480.1 coordinate 45,897,461, forward strand.
CGGTTGCTTAATCGGGGGTTAATGACCGAAAAAGTGTGCTTTAAGGTCATTGATCGATTAATGTTTCTAAAAGGTCATTGACTGAAGGATGTTACAAAAAGGTCTTTGACCGAAAAGTGTTGCCAAAAGGTCATTGACCCAAAATTTTGCGAAGAGGTCGTGTCATCTATTGAAAATTGCTTTGCGAAAAAGCCTGTTGCCGGAATTTTCTTGGTAGAGAAAAAGACAATAATCGGTGTTTCAATAAACAAAAACAATAGTGTCGAAAAAATCATTGACCGATTAGTTGTTAAGAGATTGGTCTCTGAGCAGAAACCTTTTCAGAAAATGTTCCGTGACCGAAAAGCTTTTGATACTGAAAAGGTAAATTATCAAAATTTTTTCAAAACAAAGAGGGTTTATGATATTGTTTTTCGTACTTAATTGTCAAAAAATTAATATTGACGAAAAAGGTTGTCTTGAAACTTTGTGAAGAAAAAGTCACCGACACCGTCAAGGATTAAAAGGTGAATGATGGAAATTTGTTTTGCCAAAGTTTCACTGTACGGAAGGTTTTTAATGCAGAAGAATTCAGTGATTAAAATTTGTGAAGCGTCAAAGACCCAAAAGGTCCCGATGCAAAAACCAAAGTTAGGTGCCAAAAAACTATATATGACAAAACTGAGGTCTTGAATTTAGTACAAGTTCTTTAGCGGTTAGTAGAGGACTTTTTCATGCTAAAGGCTGATATAAATTATTGCACACAAAACATGATGGCCATATAATTTTCTTTCTTTAAGTTTTCCGAAGAAAATGTTGTTGGTGGCTTAGTCAGCACTTTAACTCAGTTCTGTATTTGTTGACCTCTTACAGTCTTTCGCAAAGGATTGCCAGAGATCAGCACTTTCACGTCTTAGTCACATCCATCGTGTTCTCATTAGCACATTCATCCTTTTGAGGACTGAAAATTGATTTTTTCACGCAAGATCTGTTTTCTCCTTTTTGAAAACTGTTGCATCTCTGCCTCTCTTCAGTTTCTCAATCTTCTTTTATTTTGTGCGATCTTCTACTTTTTTTTGTTTTCTTTCTCTCATGATTTCGGCTTCTTTCTTTTTGCTGACCCATTTACCTTCATTCTATCGCTCTTGTTTTTTCGCGTTCGTTCTCTCGCTCACTTTCCTTTTTCCTGTTTTCTCTCTTTTTTTCTTTTTTTTTTGTTGTTTACTAACTTCTTCTTTCTATTTGTCTGTTTTTGATTTAATTTTTTGCTTCCTATTGTTTTTCTTACGGTCAGGTCCTAATGTTCTCATGGTTTTTGATGCATTGTATTCTCTCTGTTCTTTCCTGTCTCATCAATTTTGATTTACCTTCTCTTTTTCTTGTTAATTCCCTTTTTTCGCTTTTCGCTCATGTTGGCTTTCTCCCAGATTCTTGTTTTTTTTTCTGTTTTCGTTCTATGCTTTCAGCTTTCTTTTGTTCTGTTTTTTCGGTTTTTTTTCGTGTTATTAAATTTACTTGCTCTCCGATTCATAATACATTTCTGCTGCTATCGATCTTTTTCTGTCCAATTTTATACCTCATTCTATCTGTTTTGATTTTTAATGCTCTGTGAGAACGTCTATAACTCTTAAGTCGCATAAAACCTTTCTTTGACATATTTGGCTCTCGTCATTTTTTGTTGGTGTGTCTAAATTAGTTTTGCAAAAAAAATTCGTTAACGATTTCATGTACACCAGTTATCACGAATAAGTTTTGATTGAGAATATCAATTGTTAAGTTTCAAGATAATATGCATTCAGATAACCTGTACGGACTTGCAAGTAATATTAAAAAATATTTTTATCTATAGCAGAAAAAAATTTTTCAAGAAAAAAAGTTTTTTGCTGGAAAAAACTGGCTGCCGTGATACCTACCTTTTGAGTAGGATTGCTCTGGGAGGAAAATGTCTCAAATTGTTTCAAGCAATAACATAACCAGAGTTTTCTATGTACTATATGTTAAAAGTTAAAGACATCATCACACATGCTTCAGCTATTAAAGCAAAAAGCAACGACAAAAACGCTTGCACACAGCAACGGCAAAAATGATTGTTGACATCAGCTCGATAAAAGGCAATTATATTGTCCAACAGTTAGCTACGTTAACATCAAGGCAAAAGCAAACTGCGAAGGAATGGTAAATCTAGAAACAATTTTTGACAAGTCTATGTCTACGATCGATCACTGATACATTTTGTAAACCTAAAAACTTAGGCGTAAAAGGATCGCAATCGATTTCGTATATAATTTTGTTCAACAAATGTTACTTTAATTGCCCTATTTATGAGCTTTCTACCTGTAATAGAATAGATGTGCTTTTCAATTTCTTCTATGGTTAAGAAGTGGCATAATAAACTTTTCTCGCTGAAAAGATTGCTCTTTTCATTTGCGCGATAACATACTCCGGCTCAGAAGATGATGGTAGGATTGGCCGAAACTAAAAGAGGGGAGGACGAGGGATCCGGATGGCGTGCGTGTGACGGCGGAGCGGGTGACGCTGTCGGAGCAGTATTGGAGCTGTTCAATAAAAGGGTGTTTTTCTTCATTATCCAAGCTATATCACCGAACTTAAGGGGCTGCTCGGTAGGCATCCGCCAATTGGATCTACGGTTCAGAGCAGATAAACTCTTAAACACAACCCGGCCAAATTGCCTTTGTGTGGGACTGAGAACGAGTGTAACGCTTAAGATGAGCAAACTCGTCAACGCCAAAGACTGACGGAATTACAGTTGCTTGGTTACCAAATGGGAATGGTTGGGTGTTTCTATGCATATATTAGACGAATCTGCAATCAGGGCCGTAAATGGACGTGAGTTCATTGCATATTCAACTAGACAAAAAGGGGTGTTCAAGACCTCATCGGTTAGACGACGTGTACTGAGGATGGTGGAAAGTGCTCACTCAAAGCTATGGAAAAGCCTCTCCCAGATGCCACATTGGTTTCGCGCACCGGGAGGATTGAATCTGCACTTTATGCCTTTACGCGCAAGCTCCGCGACAAAGTTACGCGAAGTTCATTTTTCAATACATTCACGGAGCTCTTTTTCCACTCCGATAAATCTCGTATCATCATATTGCCAATTCTTAGCACGGATACGCGGGCGTGAGACAAACTGCTACACTCCCGTTACACAGGAACTGCTGTCCATAAATGGACGACTTCAACAAGAACAACACGAGTTATCAGACAGTTGAAAAAAAACCCGCCTCCTCACGACAGTCCGAAAAACGGTAACCTAGAAGGGGCCAAAAAAATCAACCCCCGCGTTATTAAAGGGACTAAACTGGTACGAGAACTTTTCTTTTGGGAGGTCTGCCAAGATTGATTGAAAGGTTGCTGTACGGAACCTGCACGTAACGCAATTTGATTTGATGGAACGTAATTTAAAGAAGGCAATTTGAATAACGTTCTTGTATATTTGACCGTAAGTAATTGACGGCATAAACTGATCAATTTGGCTGCTCTTCTTGATGTATTTGTTGTCAAAAAGATCCTTCCTATTTGTTCTAAAAGTCTGTCTCTGAAAAAAGTACTGCAGATAACTCTCGGCTTCGTCAAGCTCAATAGGATCCGTTATGCTGCCATTTTCTGTACTTTAACTTTCGTGAGACTGCAAATACAGAGCACGTATGCAGAGACAGCAGGTAGTTCTTGATGAAAACTCGACAGATGCGGCTAAGACTAAAGAAGTGGAGTCCTTATCTTATTCCTTGGTTACAACGCCGAGCTTGATGTTATCGGCAACGTCAACATTTGGTACGAAAGGGAAATGCTTAGTTATCAAGAAGTCAGGACCCCTCAACAAGCTACTGAGTTTAAAAAATCAACTCAATTACCACGCGTGCCAGCATCTGCCGGAATATCACATTTAGCGGCGTGTTTTCTTTGATCAGCGTTGGTGTACTCCAGGATTCCACTCACAAAAATTAAAATGAACATAATGTGTTTTTGGTTGAATTTATCCACTGCGAGACAATACTACTATCTAAGTAACGGTTTGAAACTCGACAGATTTCCCTTTTAAGACGTGCAGCAAGGAGAGCCGCTGGTAATTCCAATTTAAGAACAGTCAAATTTACAGGTGCGACGCGGATATTGCCCAGGACAAACACCAGCTCTGTTTTAATATCACTGTAAGAGGATAATACGTGGACCCTATGATCAGCTACAGCGCTAAATACGTCTGGCAAGCTATCATCAAACAGGTGGAGTTGAAAACTTGTTGGAATGCTCCTGAAAAGTAACTTTTTCATAAATTATCTTAGCTAACACGACATGCAAGGAGTCTATCAACTGTGTCTTCAGCTACCCTCCCATAAATTTAAACAAAATTGGGAACAAAAGATCGGTGGTGTAATTAGTTGGGGGGTGGGGGATTAGGCATATGTGGAGGGATCAGTAGTTTGAAAAGGGGTGTGAACTGTTACGGAAGAAAAATTTATCAACGTGGTTTTACTTGAATATAACCAGCAGTTCACAATTTCTATGTGTGAGTACCGAAATCCAATGTTTGAAACAGAAGCCAACTTTTTTAAACCGAAGTCAATGTTCCAAAACAAATAATCTGAAGTTCAAGAAGGGAAAAAAGTGCTCGTTTTTTAATCGGTCGTTGGAATAACAAAAAATTTCGATGAGTTGTGCCATAATCGATTATATAATATTAAAAAGTATTTTTATCTATAGCAGAAAAAAATTTTAAAGAAAAAAAAGTTCTTTGCTTGAAAAAACTGGCTGCCGTGATACCTACCTTTTGGAAAATGTCTGAAATTGTTTCAAACAAAAACATAACCAGAGTTTTCTATGTACTATATGTTAAAAGCTAAAGACATCATCACACATGCTTCAGCTATTAAAGCAAAAAGCAACGACAAAAACGCTTGCACACAGCAACGGCAAAAATGATTGTGACATCAGCTCGATAAAAGGCAATTATATTGTCCAACAGTTAGCTACGTTAACATCAAGGCAAAAGCAAATTGCGAAGGAATGGCAAATCTAGAAACAATTTTAGACAGGTCTTTGTATACGATCGATCACTGATACATTTTGTAAACCTAAAAATTTAGGCGTATGGGATCGCAATCGATTTCGTATATAATTTTGTTCAACAAATGTTATTTTACTTGCCATATTTATGAGCTTTCTACCTGTAATAGAATAGATGTGCTTTTCAATTACTTCTATAGTTAAGAAATGGCATAACAAACTTTTCTCGCTGAAAAGATTGCTCTTTTCATTTGCGCGATAACATATTCCGGCTCAGAAGATGATGGGAGGATTGGCAGAAACTAAAAGAGCGGGAGGACGAGGGATTCGGATGGCGAGCGTCTGACGGCGGAGCTGATCAATAAAAGGGTGTTTTTCTTCATTATCCAATTTATATCACCAACATTAAGGGGCTGCTCGGTAGGCGTCCGCCAATTGGATCTACGGTTCAGAGCAGATAAAAACTCAACCCGACCAAATTGCATTTGCGTGGGACTGAGAACGAGCGTAACGCTTAAGATGAGCAAACTCGTCGACGCCAAAGACTGACGGAATTACAGTTGCTTGGTTACCAAATGGGAATGGTTGGGTGTTTCTATGCGTAGATTTGACGAATCTGCAATCACGGCCGTAAATGGACGTGAGTTCATTGCATATTCAACTAGACAAAAAGGGGTGTTCAAGACCTCATCGGTTAGGTGACGTGTACTGAGGATGGTGGAAAGTGCTCACTCAAAGCTATGGAAAAGCCTCTCCCAGATGCAACATTGGTTTCGCGATAAATCTCGTATCATCATATTGCCAAATCTTAGCACGGATACGCGGGCGTGAGACAAACTGCTCCACTCCCGTTACACAGGAACTGCTGTCCATGAACGGACGACGGGACAAAACTGGTACGAGAACTTTTCTTTTGGGAGGTCTGCCAAGATTGATTGAAATATTGCTGCACGGAATCTGCACGGAATCTGCACGTAACGAAATTTGATTTGATGGAACGTAATTTAAAGAAGGCAATTGGAATAAGGTTCTTGTATTTTTGACCGTAAGTAATTGAAGGCATAAACTGATCAATTTGTCTGCTCTTCTTGATGTATTTGTTGTCAAAAAGATCCTTCCTATTTGTTCTAAAAGTCTGTCTCTGAAAAAAGTACTGCAGATAACTCTCGGCTTCGTCAAGCTCAATAGGATCCGTTATGCTGCCATTTTCTGTACTTTAACTTTCGTGAGACTGCAAATACAGAGCACGTATGCAAAGACAGCAGGTAGTTCTTGATGAAAACTTGACTTAACAAACAATATTCGATAATCGGTTTGTTCCTTAATAAACTTGATTACAGATGCGGCTAAGACTAAAGAAGTAGAGTCTTTATCTTAATCCTTGGTTACGACGCCGAGCTTGATGTTATTTGTAAACGTCAACAATTGGTACGAATGGGAAATGCTTAGTTATCAAGAAGTCAGGACCCCTCAACAAGCTACTGAGTTAAAAAAATCAGCTCAATTACCACGCGTGCCAGCATCTGCCAGAATATCACATGTAGCGGTGTGTTTTCTTTGATCAGCGTTGGTGTACTCCAGGATTCCACTCACAAAAATTAAAATGAACATAATGTGTTTTTGGTTGAATTCATCCACTGCGAGACAATACTACTATCTAAGTAACGGTTTGAAACTCGACAGATTTCCCTTTTAAGACGTGCAGCAAGCTGCTGGTAATTCCAAATTAAGAACAGTCAAGTTAACAGGTGCGACGCGGATATTGCCCAGGACAAACACCAGCTCTGTTTTAATATCACTGTAAGAGGATAATACGTGGACCCTATGAACAGCTACAGCGCTAAATACGTCTGGCAAGCTATCATCAAACAGGTGGAGTTGAAAACTTGTTGGAATGCTCCTGAAAAGTAACTTCTTCATAAATTATCTTAGCTAACACGACATGCAAAGAGTCTATCAACTGTGTCTTCGGGTTATTCGACATCCCAACCTATTCCTTTAACACGGCAAATTCTTTCAAGATTAAACGGCCACCTCGAGCAAATGGTGCGACAAGACCAATTGGATTGTAGACCCTTGACACAAGACTAAAGACCAAGCGCTCTGTTAAACTTTTTGTGATGGTGCTGTTAGTACCCCTACACGCCACGACGGGGGTCTTTGTTGTCATTCCAGTTAAGCCCAAACACGTGCATTGATTCCTTCTGCGATGAAACATAGACTCTTGGTTCAGTAGATTGATGAGACCCATAAAATCGATCTGCCAGATCTGGCACATTGTTTAAAATCTTAGTAGGTTTGAAACCACCTAGACGGAGAAGATGTACCAATTCCTTCAACCTGGGTGGATTCCACTGAATCTAACTCATTGTCTACGTAAAAAAGATCATCAACGGATTTTGTGGCTTTCGCGTTGTCACGTGCCAATCGCTGAATTAATCCAGTGCTGAGACAATATTGAGACAATTTCAATGTTATCTTCAGCCCATAGCATTCTGACATCACATTTTTTCCTATTATGTATTGTGGTGTTTTGATTCCATGGGCAAGTGCATCCGTGGCATGTCATGTGTCTACTTGTTTCAGTGCACCCCACAACTCCATATCGTACCAATCCATTTCATCTGACTAGAGCAAAACTGTGTTCTATATTGGCCTTCAAACAAGGCAAAACCTAACCAGTAGACTACAGCAAAAGGCCGCTTCAAACCCAACAAATTCGTTAGCGAACAGCGAAGGGCGAGCACGTCTCAACGGCAGCGAACTAATCTAACGTGCAATTGGCGTGATACACATCCTGTCCAATTGTCATCTCAATGTTTCCACAAAAATATGACACGAAGTCTAAAAATGATAAGTGAGGGTACGTTTCTCGCAGTGCATTGTTGTCTATGACCTTGATTTATGCGTGGTGTTTTTGCCAGTTAAACCAAATTGGGGTCAATAACCCTCCGGGTATTTATACCCTTGACCGTTAGTTTCATTGCTGTACCGAGGAAACCAAGTATCTTTGCAAGACAAGTAGACACAAAAGAGATACTGCAAGCGGTATCGCATAAAACTAAGGCCGTAGTATCACAACCAGAAGAACTCACCTACAATCATCTGGTCCTCTGAAGGAGTCTTTTCACATTCTTAACAGATGAAATCATGGTGGTCTCACTCGATGATTAACCACCAGAAGGTTTACTTTCACTTGCTAGAGCATAAGAGTTATTGATCTAAATAGCTGAAGGGAATTCTGGTGGATAAAACCTCTCAACTCCAAGAAGAATTGTTTTTTGGTGGCTGTTGCAACCATGCTCCTGCATTTTTTAGGATTTGGGCATTGCCAGAACATATTATATCCATCAAAAAGGAGAAGCTCAGTTCTGCTTCGGCTACAACTTTTGCTAGATGAATGGTAGACTTTTCTTTAAGTACCCAACACTCCCATATGAGTTGATTAACCTTACAAACAATAAAGCGAGATTCTCGTGGCATTGGTGATGTCAAGGCTGGTCTCTGAGTGCCCTTATATTGCGTGTTACCAGCAAACGTTTTCGAGGCAACTTTTTTCATGACTATTGCGTTGCTGTTATCCTCAGTTCTTGCCTTTGATTGCGTTTGTTCCATCAAGTCAAGTGCTTCAGCCAGTCATTGAGGTCGAGGATTTTTGGCTCTTACTAATGCTTTTAGACCGTGAAGATTGTCTATGACTCTTTCATATTGGGCCGCAATTTTTGCACTGGCGTGTTAAAGAGCGAGGCACTCTTAAAATCACTGTCGTATGAGAGCAACATAAATACCTTTACAAGACCTGAAACTGTTCAGGATAGTTTCTGATGTTATCACTTTTTTAAATCCGTAGTGGCACAAATGGCTGACTTTGACTAATTGGGCACTGACAACTGCCTGGGTTGGTCAGATTTACGTTCAAGCTTCTTAAGTGAATCTTTATAAATTAGTCCGCAGTATGCGAACTCAGATGGAGGTCTCTGCCTTTCCAATTACAAGAGTTTTTAAGTGAGTCAAGTTGACATCATCTGTCAAGGACTCTGAACCTATAGCGCTTTTAAGTTGCTCAAACCATAGTAGTTAGAAACCAGTACACCTGAACTCACTTTTTGGCACAATTTACCAAAACATGTTCGATCATGCGCGCGGATGGAAAGTTCTTGGCAACTATTCCCTGTTTGTTAGGATTGTTGCTTGAATATGTAATAGACTTACCTTAACTCCATTTTGAACAGGACATGTTTGCTTGCCTCTTTAATAAGTAATATTAACACACTGTGGAGAATACTGCCCGGTAAATGCCTAAGGGATCTAATTCCAGTCTATATTTGTCATGAACACTTTTGCGCAGAAATCTGGGCGTCAAATGTGAATAAACTATATAATGGTATTGCGAAGGCAGGCTTAATTCCTGCTTAACCAATTTTGAAGGGCACAGGATTATAAGTTTACAAGGGATACTTTCACACTGGAGAAAACCGTTTTTATGCACGAGAAATGCCTGCGGGCTGTAAATCCAGTGAACACTTTTCCGCATTATCAGAAATCTGTTGGTCTAATATGAAATATCTATGTATTGGTATTGCGTATGCAACCTCACGTTGAAGATAATGTTTTCTTAACTAGATGTGAAACGTCTGGGTTTGAAGCGTTCTACATTCTGATGAAAAAATTACCTAAGGGCTATTTTTAGAACACAAACTCAAACTCAAACCCGAACTCGTCTCGTTCAGACTGTTAATAGACTTCCCTTTCATTTATTACACAACAAGCCATATGATTAAGACGTATTACGTTTTGACGAAATTCGAATCCGAAAACAACAAGTTTGAACACGATAAAAGGAAGTTAATGATTCTTCAATAGAGTTTATGTCAAAAAGCATCCTGAAAGATATTAATCTACTGAAACTCTGACCTCATTAATAGTTATTTTGTCCAGCAAAGATCAGTGGTTTGTGACCGGGAAGACAGTCGTCGTTTAGAAAAAACATAAGTTGAGAGTAAGTTCTACCCCCGCAATTTAAATCAGGTTAATTCATCATTTGAAAAGAATTCATCGTTTGAAGTGATACTAAGAAGTCAAAACAAAGTCCTTGAGGACTCCGAAAAGTATAGAAACATCTTTTTTTTAGTTTTGAAGGATCTATCAGAAAAACGAAAAAAACGAGTGGTGTCAAGAAGAACAGTTGGTTGGAACAACATCATGTCACTTTGGTTGCAGAGAATACAAAGACACAAAAAACGGGGAAAATTATCTTATTTGAATTCTGAGCGCTTCAAAAACAATTTGGCAAAAGGATGCAAAAAAGGAGAACATCTGGAAACCAAAAGAGCAGCATCTTGCTTTTATTTCATCAGAATGCATCAAGAATCTCTAAGCAAGAAGAGTGGTTCAAAAAAGAAAACTTGTGGAAAGTAAGTTTAAAAATTTCTTTTTTCTCCATGTAGCTCTTCCATCAATTCAACCTATTTAACTCATCCACGAATCAAGACAAGGAAATCGGAACATCAAAATGGTTAAAAATTAGCATCCCTTAATCATCAGCAAGCATTTCTTCTCTATGCTTTAAAGGCGAGGAGCTGGAATTAGTCAATTACCAAATAACTAAGACACAAATCTATTTGTTACGATTGTATCACACAAAATTTCTGACCTCTCGGATGTGAAATGTGAAAAATACCTTAAAAAACAAACACAAAACTGCTTTGAAAAACATCAATTTTGCTCACAAAACATATATATTAGTCATCAAAGGTCAATTGAACATCAATTTTTCCCTCTTAATGTACAAGTCCTAGAGAAAAATTTCTTATGGAAAAGTTGTTCCATTAGTGAAAACTAACACAAAACAACTTTGAAAAACATCAATTTTGCTCACATACCATATATATGAGTAATCAAAGGTCAATTGTGCATCATTTTTTTCCTTCTCAAGTTACAAGTTCTAGAGAAAAATTTCTTATGGAAAAGTTGTTCCATTAGTGGAAACCAACACAAAACTATTTTGAAAAACATCAATTTTGCTCACAAAACATATATATTAGTCATCAAAGGTCAATTGAACATCATTTTTTCCCTCTAATGTACAAGTCCTAGAGAAAAATTTCTTATGGAAAAGTTGTTCCATTAGTGAAAACTAACAAAAAACAACTTTGAAAAACATCAATTTTGCTCACATAACATATATATGAGTCATCAAATGTCAATTGTACATCATTTTTTCCTCTTAATGTACACGTCCTAGAGAAAAATTTCTTAATGAAAAGTTGATCCATTAGTAAAAACTAACAAAAAAAACTTTGAAAAGCATCAATTTTGCTCATATAACATATATATGAGTCATCAAAGTTCAATTGTACATCATTTTCTTCCTCTTAATTTACAAGTCCTGGAGAAAAATTTCTAAAGGAAAAGCTGTTCCATTAGTGAAAACTAACACAAAACTACTTTGAAAAACATCAATTTTGCCCACATAACAAGTACTTGAATCATCAAAGGTCAATTGTACATCATTTTTTTGCTCTTAATGTACCAGTCCTAGAGAAAAATTTCTTAAGGAAAAGTTGTTCCATTATTGAAAACTAACACAAAACAACTTTGAAAAACATCAGTTTTCCTCACATAACATATATATGAGTCATCAAAGGTCAATTGTACATCATTTTTTTCCTCTTAATGTACAAGTCCTGGAGAAAAATGCTTCAGGAAAATTTTTTCCATTAGTGAAAACTAACACAAAAGTACTTTAAAAAACATCAATTTTGCTCACATAACATATACATGACTCATCAAAGGTCAATTGTACATCGTATTTTTCCTCTAAATGTACAAGTCCTAGAGAAAAATTTCTTAATGAAAATTGTTCCATTAGCGAAAACTAACATAAAACTACTTTAAAACATCAATTTTGCTCACATAACATATATATGAATCATCAAAGTTCAATTGTACATCGTTTATTTCCTCTAAATGTACAAGTCCTAGAGAAAATTTTCTTAAAGAAAAGTCGTTCCATTAGTGAATACTAACACAAAACTACTTTAAAAAACGTCAATTTTGCTCAGATAACATATATATGAGACATCAAAGGTCAATTGTACATCACTTTTTCCTCTTAATGTACAAGTCCTGGGGAGAATTTTCTTAGGGCAAAAATGTTCCATTCGTGAAAAGTAACCCAAAACAAATTTAAAAAACATCAATTTTGCTCACATAACATATATATTAGTCATCAAAAGTCAATTGTACATCATTTTTTTTCCTCTTAATGTACACGTCCTAGAGAAAAGTTTCTTAAGGAAAAGTTGTTCGATTTGTGAAAACTAACACAAAACTGCTTTAAAAAACATCATATTTGCTCACACAACATATATATGAGTAATCAAAGTTCAATTGTAAATCGTTTTTTCCTCTAAATGTACAAGTCCTAGAGAAAAATTTCTTAAAGAAAAGCCGTTCCATTAGTGAATACTAACACAAAACAACTTTAAAAACGTCAATTTTGCTCACATAACATATATTTTTAGTCATCAAAGTTCAATTGTACATCTTTTTTTCCTCCTAATGTACAAGTCCTAGAGAAAAGTTTCTTAAGGAGAAGTTGTTCCTTTTGTGAAAACTAACACAAAACTACTTTAAAAAACGTCAATTTTGCTCACATAACATATATATGAGACATCAAAGTTCAATTGTACATCGTTTTTTTCCTCTAAATATACAAGTCCTAGAGAAAATTTTCTTAAGGAAAATTTGTTCCATTAGTGAAAACTAACAAAAAACTACTTTAAAAACATCAATTTTGCTCACATATCATATATATGACTCATCAAAGTTCAGTTGTACATCGTTTTTTTCCTCTAAATGTACAAGTCCTACAGAAAATTTTCTAAAAGAAAAGTCGTTCCATTAGTGAATACTAACACAAAACTACTTTAAAAAACGTCAATTTTGCTCACATAACATATATATGAGACATCAAAGGTCAATTGTACATCTTTTTTTCCTCTAAATGTACAAATCCTAGAGAAAATTTTCTTAAAGAAAAGTCGTTCCCTTAGTGAATACTAACACAAAACTACTTTAAAAAACATCTATTTTGCTCACATAATTTATATATATGAGACATCAAAGGTCAATTGTACATCAATTTTTTCCTCCTAATGTACAAGTCCTAGAGAAAAATTTCTTAATGAAAATTGTTCCATTAGTGAAAACTAACATAAAACTACTTTAAAAACATCAATTTTGCTCACATAACATATATATGAGTCATCAAAGTTCAATTGTACATCGTTTTTTTCCTCTAAATGTACAAGTCCTAGAGAAAAATTTCTTAAAGAAAAGTCGTTCCATTAGTGAATACTAACACAAAACAACTCTAAAAACATCAATTTTGCTCACATAACATATATTTTTAGTCATCAAAGGTCAATCGTACATCATTTTTTTCCTCCTAATGTACAAGTCCTAGAGAAAAGTTTCTTAAGGAAAAGTTGTTCCTTTTGTGAAAACTAACACAAAACTACTTTAAAAAACATCAATTTTGCTCACATAACATATATATGACTCATCAAAGGTCAATTGTACATCATTTTTTTCCTCTAAATATACAAGTCCTAGAGAAAATTTTCTTAAAGAAAAATCGTTCCATTAGTGAATACTAACAAAAAACTACTTTAAAAAACGTCAATTTTGCTCACATAACATATATATGAGACATCAAAGGTCAATTGTACATCATTTTTTTCCTCTAAATGTACAAGTCCTAGAGAAAAATTTCTTAATGAAAATTGTTCCTATAGTGAAAATTAACATAGACTACTTTAATAACATCAATTTTGCTCACATAACATATATATGAGTCATCAAAGGTCAATTGTACATCGTTTTTTTCCCTCTAAATGTACAAGTCCTAGAGAAAATTTTCTTAAAGAAAAGTCGTTCCATTAGTGAATACTAACACAAAACAACTCTAAAAACATCAATTTTGCTCACATAACATATATTTTTAGTCATCAAAGGTCAATCGTACATCATTTTTTTCCTCCTAATGTACAAGTCCTAGAGAAAAGTTTCTTAAGGAAAAGTTGTTCCTTTTGTGAAAACTAACACAAAACTACTTTAAAAAACATCAATTTTGCTCACATAACATATATATGACTCATCAAAGGTCAATTGTACATCATTTTTTTCCTCTAAATATACAAGTCCTAGAGAAAATTTTCTTAAAGAAAAATCGTTCCATTAGTGAATACTAACACAAAACTACTTTAAAAAACGTCAATTTTGCTCACATAACATATATATGAGACATCAAAGGTCAATTGTACATCATTTTTTTCCTCTAAATGTACAAGTCCTAGAGAAAAATTTCTTAATGAAAATTGTTCCTATAGTGAAAATTAACATAGACTACTTTAATAACATCAATTTTGCTCACATAACATATATATGAGTCATCAAAGGTCAATTGTACATCATTTTTTTCCTCTAAATGTACAAGTCCTAGAGAAAAATTTCTTAATGAAAATTGTTCCTATAGTGAAAATTAACATAGACTACTTTAATAACATCAATTTTGCTCACATAACATATATATGAGTCATCAAAGGTCAATTGTACATCGTTTTTTTCCCTCTAAATGTACAAGTCCTAGAGAAAATTTTCTTAAAGAAAAGTCGTTCCATTAGTGAATACTAACACAAAACAACTCTAAAAACATCAATTTTGCTCACATAACATATATTTTTAGTCATCAAAGGTCAATCGTACATCATTTTTTTCCTCCTAATGTACAAGTCCTAGAGAAAAGTTTCTTAAGGAAAAGTTGTTCCTTTTGTGAAAACTAACACAAAACTACTTTAAAAAACATCAATTTTGCTCACATAACATATATATGACTCATCAAAGGTCAATTGTACATCATTTTTTTCCTCTAAATATACAAGTCCTAGAGAAAATTTTCTTAAAGAAAAATCGTTCCATTAGTGAATACTAACACAAAACTACTTTAAAAAACGTCAATTTTGCTCACATAACATATATATGAGACATCAAAGGTCAATTGTACATCATTTTTTTCCTCTAAATGTACAAGTCCTAGAGAAAAATTTCTTAATGAAAATTGTTCCTATAGTGAAAATTAACATAGACTACTTTAATAACATCAATTTTGCTCACATAACATATATATGAGTCATCAAAGGTCAATTGTACATCGTTTTTTTCCCTCTAAATGTACAAGTCCTAGAGAAAATTTTCTTAAAGAAAAGTCGTTCCATTAGTGAATACTAACACAAAACAACTCTAAAAACATCAATTTTGCTCACATAACATATATTTTTAGTCATCAAAGGTCAATCGTACATCATTTTTTTCCTCCTAATGTACAAGTCCTAGAGAAAAGTTTCTTAAGGAAAAGTTGTTCCTTTTGTGAAAACTAACACAAAACTACTTTAAAAAACATCAATTTGGCTCACATAACATATATATGACTCATCAAAGGTCAATTGTACATCGTTTTTTTTCCTCTAAATGTACAAGTCCTAGTGAAAATTTTCTTAAAGAAAAGTCGTTCCATTAGTGAATACTAACACAAAACTACTTTAAAAAACGTCAATTTTGATCACAGACATATATATGAGACATCAAAGGTCAATTGTACATCATTTTTTCCTCTTAATGTACAAGTCCTGGGGAGAATTTTCTTAGGGCAAAAATGTTCCATTCGTGAAAAGTAACACAAAACAACTTTAAAAAACATCAATTTTGCTCACATAACATATATTTTTAGTCATCAAAGGTCAATTGTACATCATTTTTTTCCTCCTAATGTACAAGTCCTAGAGAAAAGTTTCTTAAGGAAAAGTCGTTCCTTTTGTGATAACTAACACAAAACTACTTTAAAAAACATCAATTTTGCTCACATAACATATATATGACTCATCAAAGGTCAATTGTACATCGTTTTTTTCCTCTTAAAGTACACCTTCTAGAGAAAAGTTTCTTAGGGAAAAGTTGTTCCATTTGTGAAAACTGACACAAAACTACTTTAAAAAACATCATTTTTGCTCACACAACATATATATGAGTAATCAAAGTTCAATTGTACATCGTTTTTTTCCTCTAAATGTACAAGTCCTAGAGAAAAATTTCTTAAAGAAAAGTCGTTCCATTAGTGAATACTAACACAAAACTACTTTAAAAAACGTCAATTTTGCTCACATAACATATATATGAGACATCAAAGGTCAATTGTACATCATTTTTTCCTCTTAAAGTGCAAGTCCTAGAGAACAATTTCTTAGGGAAAAGTTGTTCCATTAGTGAAAATTAACACAAAAATACTTTAAAAAACATCAATTTTGCTCACATAACATATTTATGAGTCATCAAATGTCAATTGTACATCATTTTTTCCCTCCTAATGTACAAGTCCTAGAGAAAAGTTTCTCAATGAAAAGTTGTTCCATTTGTAGAAACTAACACAAAACAACTTTAAAAAACATCAATTTTGCTCACATAACATATATATGAGTCATCAAATGTCAATTGTACATCATTTTTTTCCTCCTAATGAACAAGTCCTAGAGAAAAGTTTCTCAATGAAAAGTTGTTCCATTTGTGAAAACTAACACAAAACTACTTTAAAAAACATCAATTTTGCTCACATAACACATATATGACTCATCAAAGGTCAATTGTACATCATCTTTCCTCTTAATGTACACGTCCTAGAGAAAAGTTTCATAAGGAAAAGTTGTCCCATTTGTGAAAACTAACACAAAACTACTTTAAAAAACATCATTTTTGCTCACACAGCATATATATGAGTAATCAAAGTTCAATTGTACATCGGTTTTTTCCTCTAAAAGTACAAGTCCTAGAGAAAAGTTTCTTATAGAAAAGTCGTTCCATTAGTGAATACTAACACAAAACTGCTTTGAAAAACATCAATTTTGCTCACATAATATATATATGAGTCATCAAATGTCAATTGTACATCGTTTTTTCCTCTTAATGTACAAGTCCTAGGGAGAATTTTCATAGGGAAAAAATGTTCCATTTGTAGAAACTAACACAAAACAACTTTAAAAAACATCAATTTTGCTCACATAACATATATATGAGTCATCAAATGTCAATTGTACATCATTTTTTTCCTCCTAATGAAAAAGTCCTAGAGAAAAGTTTCTCAATGAAAAGTTGTTCCATTTGTGAAAACTAACACAAAACTACTTTAAAAAACATCAATTTTGCTCACATAATATATATATGACTCATCAAAGGTCAATTGTACATCATCTTTCCTCTTAATGTACACGTCCCGGAGAAAAGTTTCTTAAGGAAAAGTTGTCCCATTTGTGAAAACTAACACAAAACTACTTTAAAAAACATCATTTTTGCTCACACAACATATATATGAGTAATCAAAGTTCAATTGTACATCGTTTTTTTCCTCTAAATGTACAAGTCCTAGAGAAAAATTTCTTAAAGAAAAGTCGTTCCATTAGTGAATACTAACACAAAACTACTTTAAAAAACGTCAATTTTGCTCACATAACATATATATGAGACATCAAAGGTCAATTGTACATCATTTTTTCCTCTTAAAGTGCAAGTCCTAGAGAACAATTTCTTAGGGAAAAGTTGTTCCATTAGTGAAAATTAACACAAAAATACTTTAAAAAACATCAATTTTGCTCACATAACATATTTATGAGTCATCAAATGTCAATTGTACATTATTTTTTCCCTCCTAATGTACAAGTCCTAGAGAAAAGTTTCTCAATGAAAAGTTGTTCCATTTGTAGAAACTAACACAAAACAACTTTAAAAAACATCAATTTTGCTCACATAACATATATATGAGTCATCAAATGTCAATTGTACATCATTTTTTTCCTCCTAATGAACAAGTCCTAGAGAAAAGTTTCTCAATGAAAAGTTGTTCCATTTGTGAAAACTAACACAAAACTACTTTAAAAAACATCAATTTTGCTCACATAACACATATATGACTCATCAAAGGTCAATTGTACATCATCTTTCCTCTTAATGTACACGTCCTAGAGAAAAGTTTCATAAGGAAAAGTTGTCCCATTTGTGAAAACTAACACAAAACTACTTTAAAAAACATCATTTTTGCTCACACAGCATATATATGAGTAATCAAAGTTCAATTGTACATCGGTTTTTTCCTCTAAAAGTACAAGTCCTAGAGAAAAGTTTCTTATAGAAAAGTCGTTCCATTAGTGAATACTAACACAAAACTGCTTTGAAAAACATCAATTTTGCTCACATAATATATATATGAGTCATCAAATGTCAATTGTACATCGTTTTTTCCTCTTAATGTACAAGTCCTAGGGAGAATTTTCATAGGGAAAAAATGTTCCATTTGTAGAAACTAACACAAAACAACTTTAAAAAACATCAATTTTGCTCACATAACATATATATGAGTCATCAAATGTCAATTGTACATCATTTTTTTCCTCCTAATGAAAAAGTCCTAGAGAAAAGTTTCTCAATGAAAAGTTGTTCCATTTGTGAAAACTAACACAAAACTACTTTAAAAAACATCAATTTTGCTCACATAATATATATATGACTCATCAAAGGTCAATTGTACATCATCTTTCCTCTTAATGTACACGTCCCGGAGAAAAGTTTCTTAAGGAAAAGTTGTCCCATTTGTGAAAACTAACACAAAACTACTTTAAAAAACATCATTTTTGCTCACACAACATATATATGAGTAATCAAAGTTCAATTTTACATCGTTTTTTTCCTCTAAATGTACAAGTCCTAGAGAAAAATTTCTTATAGAAAAGTCATTCCATTAGTGAATACTAACACAAAACTGCTTTGAAAAACGTCAATTTTGCTCACATAACATATTAATGAGACATCAAAGGTCAATTGTACAGCATTTTTTCCTCTTAAAGTACAAGTCCTAGAGAAAAGTTTCCTAAGGAAAAGTTGTTGCATTTGTGAAAACTAACACAAAACTACTTTAAAAAACATCATTTTTGATCACTCAACATATATATGAGTAATCAAAGTTCAATTGTACATCGTTTTTTCCCCTTAATGTACAAGTCCTAGGGAGAATTTTCTTAGGGAAAAAATGTTCCATTTGTAGAAACTAACACAAAACAACTTTAAAAAACATCA
The DNA here is from genome assembly GCF_964194025.1 of Convolutriloba macropyga. Lineage (NCBI taxonomy): Eukaryota > Metazoa > Xenacoelomorpha > Acoela > Convolutidae > Convolutriloba > Convolutriloba macropyga. Next base: position 45,916,643 of record NC_134480.1, read on the forward strand.
ATTTTGCTCACATAACATATATATTAGTCATCAAAGGTGAATTTTACATCATTATTTTCCTCCTAATGTACAAGTCCTAGAGAAAAGTTTCTTAAGGAAAACTGTTCCATTTGTAAAAACTAACACAAAACTACTTTAAAAAACATCAATTTTGCTCACATAACATATATATGACTCATCAAATGTCATTTGTACATCGTTTTTTCCCTCTTAATGTACAAGTCCTAGAGAAAAGTTTCTTAAGGAAAAGTTGTTCCATTTGTGAAAAATAACACAAAACTCCTTTAAAAAACATCAATTTTGCTCACATAACATATATATGAGTCATTAAATGTCAATTGTACATCATTTTTGTCCTCTTAAGGTACAATTCCTAGAGAAAAGTTTCTTAAGGAAAAGTTGTTCCATCAGTAAAAACTAACACAAAACTACTTTAAAAAACATCAATTTTGCTCACATAACATATATATGAGTCATCAAAGGTCAATTGTACATCATTCTTTCCCTCTAAATGTACAAGTCCTAGAGAAAAGTTTCTTAAGGAAAACTGTTCCATTTGTGAAAACTAACACAAAACTACTTTTAAAAAAATCAATTTTGCTCACATAACATATATATGACTCATCAAAGGTCAATTGTACATCATTTTTTTCCTCTTAATGTACAAGTCCCAGAGAAAAGTTTCTTTAGGAAAAGTTGTTCCACTTGTGAAAAATAACACAAAACTACTTTAAAAAACATCAATTTTGCTCACATAACATATATATGAGTCATCAAATGTGAATTTTACATCATTTTTTTTCCTCCTAATGTACAAGTCCTAGAGAAAAGTTTCTTAAAGAAAACTGTACCATTTGTGAAAACTAACACAAAACTACTTTAAAAACATCAATTTTGCTCACATAACATATATATGACTCATCAAATGTCATTTGTACATCATTTTTTTCCTCTTAATGTACAAGTTCTAGAGAAAAGTTTCTTAAGGAAAAGTTGTTCCATTTGTGAAAAATAACAAAAAACTAGTTTAAAAAAACGTCTTTTGCTCACATAACATATATATGAGTCATCAATGTCAACTGTACATCATTTTTGTCCTCTTAAGGTACAATTCCTAGAGAAAAGTTTCTTAAGGAAAAGTTGTTCCATCAGTAAAAACTAACACAAAACTACTTTAAAAAACATCAATTTTGCTCACATAACATATATATATGAGTCATCAAATGTCAACTGCACATCATTTTTCGCTCTAAAAGTACAAGTCCTAGAGAAAAGTTTCTTAAGGAAAACTGTTTTCCATTTGTGAAAACTAACAACAAAACTACTTTAAAAAACATAAATTTTGCTCACATAATATATATATATATATATATATATATATATATATATATATGACTCATCAAAGGTCAATTGTACATCATTTTTTTTCCTCTTAATGTACAAGTCCTAGAGAAAAGTTTCTTAAGGAAAAGTTGTTCCATTTGTGAAAAACTAACATAAAACTACTTTAAAAACATCAATTTTGCTCACATAACATATATATGAGTCATCAAAGTTCAATTGTACATCATTTTTGTCCTCTTAATGTATAATTCCTAGAGAAAAATTTCTTAAGGAAAAGTTGTTCCATCAGTAAAAACTAACACAAAACTACTTTAAAAAACATCAATTTTGCTCACATAACATATATAAGAGTAATCAAATGTCAATTGTACATCATTTTTTTCCCTCTTAATGTACAAGTCCTTGAGAAAAGTTTCTTAAGGAAAAGTTGTTCCATTTGTGAAAACTAACACAAAACTACTTTGAAAAACATCATTTTTGCTCACACAACATTTATATGACTCATCAAAGGTCAATTGTACATCATTTTTTTCCTCTTAAAGTACACGTACTAGAGAAAAGTTTCTTAGGGAAAAGTTGTTCCATTTGTGAAACATATATATGAGTCATCAAATGTCAACTGTACATCATTTTTGTCCTCTTAAGGTACAATTCCTAGAGAAAAGTTTCTTAAGGAAAAGTTGTTCCATCAGTAAAAACTAACACAAAACTAATTTAAAAAACATCAATTTTGCTCACATAACATATATATATATGAGTCATCAAATGTCAATTGCACATCATTTTTTCCCTCTAAAAGTACAAGTCCTAGAGAAAAGTTTTTTAAGGAAAACTGTTCCATTTGTGAAAACTAACACAAAACTACTTTAAAAAACATAAATTTTGCTCACATAACATATATATGACTCATCAAAGGTCAATTGTACATCACTTTTTTCCTCTTAATGTACAAGTCCTAGAGAAAAGTTTCTTAAGGAAAAGTTGTTCCATTTGTGAAAACTAACATAAAACTACTTTAAAAACATCAATTTTGCTCACATAACATATATAGGAGTCATCAAAGTTCAATTGTACATCATTTTTGTCCTCTTAATGTATAATTCCTAGAGAAAAATTTCTTAAGGAAAAGTTGTTCCATCAGTAAAAACTAACACAAAACTACTCTAAAAAACATCAATTTTGCTCACATAACATATATAAGAGTAATCAAATGTCAATTGTACATCATTTTTTCCCTCTTAATGTACAAGTCCTTGAGAAAAGTTTCTTAAGGAAAAGTTGTTCCATTTGTGAAAACTAACACAAAACTACTTTAAAAAACATCATTTTTGCTCACACAACATATATATGAGTCATCAAAGTTCAATTGTACATCATTTTTGTCCTCTTAAGGTACAATTCTTAGAGAAAAGTTTTTTAAGGAAAAGTTGTTCCATCAGTAAAAACTAACACAAAAATACTTTAAAAAACATCGATTTTGCTCACATAACATATATATGAGTCATCAAATGTCAATTGAACATCATTTTTTCCTCTAAAGGTACAAGTTGTAGAGAAAAGTTTCTAAAGGAAAACTTGTTCCATTTGTAAAAACTAACACAAAAGTACATTAAGAAACATCAATTTTGCTCACATAACATATATATATATATATATATATATATATATATATATATATATATGTGAGTCATCAAAGGTCAATTGTACATCATTTTTTTCCTCTAAATGTACAAGTCCTAGAGAAAAGTTTCTTAAGGAAAACTTGTTCCATTTGCGAAAGCTAACACAAAACTACTTTAAAAACATCAATTTTGCTCACATAACATATATATGACTCATCCAATGTCAATTGTACATCATTTTTTCCCGCTTAATGTACAAGTCCTTGAGAAAAGTTTCTTAAGGAAAAGTTGTTCCATTTGTAAAAACTAACACAAAAACCACTTTAAAAAACATCATTTTTGCTCACACAACATATATATGAGTCATCAAAGTTCAATTGTACATCATTTTTTCCCTCTTAATGTACAAGTCCTTGAGAAGAGTTTCTTAAGGAAAAGTTGTTCCATTTGTAAAAACTAACACAAAACCACTTTAAAAAAACATCATTTTTGCTCACACAACATATATATGAGTCATCAAAGTTCAATTGTACATCATTTTTTGTCCTCTTAAGGTACAATTCTTAGAGAAAAGTTTTTTAAGGAAAAGTTGTTCCATCAGTAAAAACTAACACAAAAATACTTTTAAAAAACATCGATTTTGCTCACATAACATATATATGAGTCATCAAATGTCAATTGAACATCATTTTTTCCTCTAAAGGTACAAGTTGTAGAGAAAAGTTTCTAAAGGAAAACTTGTTCCATTTGTAAAAACTAACACAAAAGTACATTAAGAAACATCAATTTTGCTCACATAACATATATATATATATATATATATATATATATATATATATATATATGAGTCATCAAAGGTCAATTGTACATCATTTTTTTCCTCTAAATGTACAAGTCCTAGAGAAAAGTTTCTTAAGGATAACTTGTTCCATTTGCGAAAGCTAACACAAAACTACTTTAAAAACATCAATTTTGCTCACATAACATATATATGACTCATCCAATGTCAATTGTACATCATTTTTTCCCTCTTAATGTACAAGTCCTTGAGAAAAGTTTCTTAAGGAAAAGTTGTTCCATTTGTAAAAACTAACACAAAACCACTTTAAAAAACATCATTTTTGCTCACACAACATATATATGAGTCATCAAAGTTCAATTGTACATCATTTTTGTCCTCTTAAGGTACAATTCTTAGAGAAAAGTTTTTTAAGGAAAAGTTGTTCCATCAGTAAAAACTAACACAAAAATACTTTAAAAAACATCGATTTTGCTCACATAACATATATATGAGTCATCAAATGTCAATTGTACATCATTTTTTCCTCTAAAGGTACAAGTTGTAGAGAAAAGTTTCTAAAGGAAAACTTGTTCCATTTGTAAAAACTAACACAAAAGTACATTAAAAAACATCAATTTTGCTCACATAACATATATATATATATATATATATATATATATATATATATATATATATATATATATATGAGTCATCAAAGGTCAATTGTACATCATTTTTTTTCCTCTAAATGTACAAGTCCTAGAGAAAAGTTTCTTAAGGAAAACTTGTTCCATTTGTGAAAGCTAACACAAAACTACTTTAAAAACATCAATTTTGCTCACATAACATATATATGACTCATCCAATGTCAATTGTACATCATTTTTCCTCTTAATGTACAAGTCCTAGAGAAAAGTTTCTTAAGGAAAAGTTGTTCCATTAGTAAAAACTAACACAAATCTACTTTAAAAAACATCAATTTTGCTCACATAACATATATATGAGTCATCAAAGATCAATTGTACATCATTTTTTCCCACTAAATGTACAAGTCCTAGAGAAAAGTTTCTTAAGGGAAAGTTGTTCCATTAGTAAAAAACTAACACAAAACTACTTTGAAAAATATCATTTTTGCTCACACAACATATATATGAGTCATCAATGTTCAATTGTACATCATTTTTATTCCTCTTAATGTACAATTCCTAGAGAAAAGCTTCTTAAGGAAAAGTTGTTCCATTATTAAAAACTAACACAAATCTACTTTAAAAAACATCAATTTTGCTCACATAACATATATATGAGTCATCAAAGATCAATTGTACATCATTTTTTCCCACTAAATGTACAAGTCCTAGAGAAAAGTTTCTTAAGGAAAACTTGTTCCATATGTGAAAGCTAACACAAAACTACTTTAAAAAACATCAATTTTGCTCACATAACATATATATGACTCATCAAAGGTCAATTGTACATCATTTTTTTCCTCTTAATGTACAAGTCCTAGAGAAAAGTTTCTTAAGGAAAAGTTGTTCCATTTGTGAAAACTAACACAAAACTACTTTAAAAAATATCATTTTTGCTCACACAACATATATATGAGTCATCAAATTCAATTGTACATCATTTTCATTCCTCTTAATGTACAATTCCTAGAGAAAAGCTTCTTAAGGAAAAGTCGTTCCATTAGTAAAAAACTAACACAAAACTACTTTAAAAAACATCAATTTTGCTCACATAACATTTATATGAGTTATCAAAGGTCAATTGTACATCATTTTTTCCCTCTAAATGTACAAGTCCCAGAGAAAAGTTTCTTAAGGAAAACTTGTTCCATTTGTGAAAGCTAACACAAAACTACTTGAAAAACATCAATTTTGCTCACATAACATATATATGACTCATCAAAGGTCAATTGTACATCATTTTTTTCCTCTTAATGTACAAGTCCTAGAGAAAAAAATTCTTAAGGAAAAGTTGTTCCATTTGTAAAAACTAACACAAAAGTACTTTAAAAAACAACAATTTTGCTCACATAACATATATATGAGTCATCAAGGGTCAATTGTACATCATTTTCTCCCTCTAAATGTACAAGACCTAGAGAAAAGTTTCTTAAGGAAAACTTGTTCCATTTGTGAAAGCTAACAAAAAACTACTTTAAAAAACATCAATTTTGCTCACACAACATATATATGAGTCATCAAAGTTCAATTGTACATCATTTTTTCCCTCTTAATGTACAAGTCCTAGAGAAAAAATTCTTAAGGAAAAGTTGTTCCATTTGTAAAAACTAACACAAAAGTACTTTAAAAAACAACAATTTTGCTCACATAACATATATATGAGTCATCAAAGGTCAATTGTACATCATTTTCTTCCTCTAAATGTACAAGTCCTAGAGAAAAGTTTCTTAAGGAAAACTTGTTCCATTTGTGAAAGCTAACACAAAACTACTTTAAAAAACATCAATTTTGCTCTCATAACATATATATGACTCATCAAAGGTCAATTGTACATCATTTTTTTCCTCTTAATGTACAAGTCCTAGAGAAAAAATTCTTAAGGAAAAGTTGTTCCATTTGTAAAAACTAACACAAAAGTACTTTAAAAAACAACAATTTTGCTCACATAACATATATATGAGTCATCAAAGGTCAATTGTACATCATTTTCTTCCTCTAAATGTACAAGTCCTAGAGAAAAGTTTCTAAAGGAAAACTTGTTCCATTTGTAAAAGCTAACACAAAAGTTCTTTAAAAAACATCAATTTTGCTCACATAACATATATATGAGTCATCAAAGGTCAATTGTACATCATTTTTTTCCTCTAAATGTACAAGTCCTAGAGAAAAGTTTCTTAAGGAAAACTTGTTCCATTTGTGAAAGCTAACACAAAACTACTTTTAAAAACATCAATTTTGCTCACATAACATATATATGACTCATCAAAGGTCAATTGTACATCATTTTTTCCTCTTAATGTACAAGTCCTAGAGAAAAAATTCTTAAGGAAAAGTTGTTCCATTTGTAAAAACTAACACAAAAGTACTTTAAAAAACAACAATTTTGCTCACATAACATACATATGAGTCATCAAATGTCAATTGTACATCATTTTCTTCCTCTAAATGTACAAGTCCTAGAGAAAAGTTTCTCAAGGAAAACTTGTTCCATTTGTAAAAGCTAACACAAAAGTTCTTTAAAAAACATCAATTTTGCTCACATAACATATATATGAGTCATCAAAGGTCAATTGTACATCATTTTTTCCTCTAAATGTACAAGTCCTAGAGAATTCTGAAGGAAAACTTGTTCCATTTGTGAAAGCTAACACAAAACTACTTTAAAAAACATCAATTTTGCTCACATAACATATATATGACTCATCAAATGTCAATTGTACATCATTTTTTCCCTCTTAATGTACAATTCCTAGAGAAAAATTTCTTAAGGAAAAGTTGTTCCATCAGTAAAAACTAACACAAAACTACTTTAAAAAACATGAATTTTGCTCACATAACATATATATGAGTAATCAAATGTCAATTGTACATCATTTTTTTCCTATTAATGTACAAGTCCTAGACAAAGCTTTCTTAAGGAAAAGTTCCATTTGTGAAAATTAACACAAAACTGCTTTAAAAAACATCAATTGTGCTCACACAACATATATATGAGTCATCAAAGTTCAATTGTACATCATTTTTGTCCTCTTAAGGTACAATTCCTAGAGAAAAAATTCTTAAGGAAAAATTGTTCCATCAGTAAAAACTAACACAAAACTACTTTAAAAAACATCAATTTTGCTCACATAACATATATATGAGTCAACAAATGTCAATTGTACATCATTTTTTTCCTCTTAATGTACAAGTCCTAGAGAAAAAATTCTTAAGGAAAAGTTGTTCCATTTGTAAAAACTAACACAAAAGTACTTTAAAAAACAACAATTTTGCTCACATAACATACATATGAGTCATCAAATGTCAATTGTACATCATTTTCTTCCTCTAAATGTACAAGTCCTAGAGAAAAGTTTCTTAAGGAAAACTTGTTCCATTTGTAAAAGCTAACACAAAAGTTCTTTAAAAAACATCAATTTTGCTCACATAACATATATATGAGTCATCAAAGGTCAATTGTACATCATTTTTTCCTCTAAATGTACAAGTCCTAGAGAAAAGTTTCTGAAGGAAAACTTGTTCCATTTGTGAAAGCTAACACAAAACTACTTTAAAAAATATCAATTTTGCTCACATAACATATATATGACTCATCAAATGTCAATTGTACATCATTTTTTTCCTCTTAATGTACAATTCCTAGAGAAAAATTTCTTAAGGAAAAGTTGTTCCATCAGGAAAAACTAACACAAAACTACTTTAAAAAACATGAATTTTGCTCACATAACATATATATGAGTAATCAAATGTCAATTGTACATCATTTTTTTCCTATTAATGTACAAGTCCTAGACAAAGCTTTCTTAAGGAAAAGTTCCATTTGTGAAAATTAACACAAAACTGCTTTAAAAAACATCAATTTTGCTCACACAACATATATATGAGTCATCAAAGTTCAATTGTACATCATTTTTGTCCTCTTAAGGTACAATTCCTAGAGAAAAAATTCTTAAGGAAAAGTTGTTCCATCAGTAAAAACTAACACAAAACTACTTTAAAAAACATCAATTTTGCTCACATAACATATATATGAGTCATCAAAGGTCAATTGTACATAATTTTTTTCCTCTAAATGTACAAGTCCTAGAGAAAAGTTTCTTAAGGAAAAGTCGTTCCATTAGTAAAAACTAACACAAATCTACTTTAAAAAACATCAATTTTGCTCACATAACATATATATGAGTCATCAAATTCAATTGTACATCATTTTCATTCCTCTTAATGTACAATTCCTAGAGAAAAGCTTCTTAAGGAAAAGTCGTTCCATTAGTAAAAACTAACACAAAACTACTTTAAAAAACATCAATTTTGCTCACATAACATTTATATGAGTCATCAAAGGTCAATTGTACATCATTTTTTCCCTCTAAATGTACAAGTCCCAGAGAAAAGTTTCTTAAGGAAAACTTGTTCCATTTGTGAAAGCTAACACAAAACTACTTTAAAAAACATCAATTTTGCTCACATAACATATATATGACTCATCAAAGGTCAATTGTACATCATTTTTTTCCTCTTAATGTACAAGTCCTAGAGAAAAAATTCTTAAGGAAAAGTTGTTCCATTTGTAAAAACTAACACAAAAGTACTTTAAAAAACAACAATTTTGCTCACATAACATATATATGAGTCATCAAAGGTCAATTGTACATCATTTTCTTCCTCTAAATGTACAAGTCCTAGAGAAAAGTTTCTTAAGGAAAACTTGTTCCATTTGTAAAAGCTAACACAAAAGTTCTTTAAAAAACATCAATTTTGCTCACATAACATATATATGAGTCATCAAAGGTCAATTGTACATCATTTTTTTCCTCTAATTGTACAAGTCCTAGAGAAAAGTTTCTTAAGGAAAACTTGTTCCATTTGTGAAAGGTAACACAAAACTACTTTAAAAAACATCAATTTTGCTCACATAACATATATATGACTCATCAAAGGTCAATTGTACATCATTTTTTTCCTCTTAATGTACAAGTCCTAGAGAAAAGCTTCTTAAGGAAAACTTCTTCCATTTGTAAAAGCTAACACAAAAGTTCTTTAAAAAACATCAATTTTGCTCACATAACATATATATGAGTCATCAAAGGTCAATTGTACATCACTTTTTTCCTCTAAATGTACAAGTCCTAGAGAAAAGTTTCTGAAGGAAAACTTGTTCCATTTGTGAAAGCTAACACAAAACTACTTTAAAAAACATCAATTTTGCTCACATAACATATATATGACTCATCAAATGTCAATTGTACATCATTTTTTTCCTCTTAATGTACAATTCCTAGAGAAAAATTTCTTAAGGAAAAGTTGTTCCATCAGTAAAAACTAACACAAAACTACTTTAAAAAACATGAATTTTGCTCACATAACATATATATGAGTAATCAAATGTCAATTGTACATCATTTTTTTCCTATTAATGTACAAGTCCTAGACAAAGCTTTCTTAAGGAAAAGTTCCATTTGTGAAAATTAACACAAAACTGCTTTAAAAACATCAATTTTGCTCACACAACATATATATGAGTCATCAAAGTTCAATTGTACATCATTTTTGTCCTCTTAAGGTACAATTCCTAGAGAAAAAATTCTTAAGGAAAAGTTGTTCCATCAGTAAAAACTAACACAAAACTACTTTAAAAAACATCAATTTTGCTCACATAACATATATATGAGTCAACAAATGTCAATTGTACATCATTTTTTTCCTCTAAATTTACAAGTCGTAGAGAAAAGTTTCTTAAGGAAAACTTGTTCCATTTGTAAAAGCTAACACAAAATTACCTTAAAAAACATCAATTTTGCTCACATAACATATATATGAGTCATCAAAGGTCAATTGTACATCATTTTTTTCCTCTAAATGTACAAGTCCTAGAGAAAAGTTTCTAAAGGAAAACTTGTTCCATTTGTGAAAGCTAACACAAAACTACTTTAAAAAACATCAATTTTGCTCACATAACATATATATGACTCATCAAATGTCAATTGTACATCATTTTTTTCCTCTTAATGTACAATTCCTAGAGAAAAATTTCTTAAGGAAAAGTTGTTCCATCAGTAAAAACTAACACAAAACTACTTTAAAAAACATGAATTTTGCTCACATAACATATATATGAGTACTCAAATGTCAATTGTACATCATTTTTTTCCTATTAATGTACAAGTCCTAGACTAAGCTTTCTTAAGGAAAAGTTGTTCCATTTGTGAAAATTAACACAAAACTGCTTTAAAAAACATCATTTTTGCTCACACAACATATATATGAGTCATCAAAGTTCAATTGTACATCATTTTTGTCCTCTTAAGGTACAATTCCTAGAGAAAAAATTCTTAAGGAAAAGTTGTTCCATCAGTAAAAACTAACACAAAACTACTTTAAAAAACATCAATTTTGCTCACATAACATATATATGAGTCAACAAATGCCAATTGTACATCATTTTTTTTCCTCTAAATTTACAAGTCGTAGAGAAAAGTTTCTTAAGGAAAACTTGTTCCATTTGTAAAAGCTAACACAAAAGTACCTTAAAAAACATCAATTTTGCTCACATAACATATATATGAGTCATCAAAGGTCAATTGTACATCATTTTTTTCCTCTAAATGTACAAGTCCTAGAGAAAAGTTTCTTAAGGAAAACTCGTTCCATTTGTGAAAGCTAACACAAAACTACTTTAAAAAACATCAATTTTGCTCACATAACATATATATGACTCATCAAATGTCAATTGTACATCATTTTTTTCCTCTTAATGTACAATTCCTAGAGAAAAATTTCTTAAGGAAAAGTTGTTCCATCAGTAAAAACTAACACAAAACTACTTTAAAAAACAACAATTTTGCTCACATAACATATATATGAGTCATCAAATGTCAATTGTACATCATTTTTTTCCTCTTAATGTACAATTCCTAGAGAAAAATTTCTTAAGGAAAAGTTGTTCCATCAGTAAAAACTAACACAAAACTACTTTAAAAAACAACAATTTTGCTCACATAACATATATATGAGTACTCAAATGTCAATTGTACATCATTTTTTCCTATTAATGTACAAGTCCTAGACAAAGCTTTCTTAAGGAAAAGTTGTTCCATTTGTGAAAATTAACACAAAACTGCTTTAAAAAACATCATTTTTGCTCACACAACATATATATGAGTCATCAAAGTTCAATTGTACATCATTTTTGTCCTCTTAAGGTACAATTCCTAGAGAAAAGTTTCTTAAGGAAAAGTTGTTCCATCAGTAAAAACTCACACAAAACTACTTTAAAAAACATCAATTTTGCTCACATAACATATATATGAGTCAACAAATGTCAATTGTACATCATTTTTTTCCTCTAAATTTACAAGTCGTAGAGAAAAGTTTCTTAAGGAAAACTTGTTCCATTTGTAAAAGCTAACACAAAAGTACTTTAAAAAACATCAATTTTGCTCACATAACATATATATGAGTCATCAAAGGTCAATTGTACATCATTTTTTTCCTCTAAATGTACAAGTCCTAGAGAAAAGTTTCTTAAGGAACACTTGTTCCATTAGTAAAAACTAACACAAAACTACCTTAAGAAACATCAATTTTGCTCACATAACATATATATGAGTCATCAAAGGTCAATTGTACATCATTTTTTCCTCTAAATGTACAAGACCTAGAGAAAAGTTTCTTAAGGAAAACTTGTTCCATTTGTGAAAACTAACACAAAACTACTTAACAAAACATCAATTTTGCTCAAATAACATATCTATGAGTCATCAAATGTCAATTGTACGTCATTTTTTTCCTCTTAATGTACAATTCCTAGAGAAAAGCTTCTTAAGGAAAAGTTGTTCCAATAGTAAAAACTAACACAAAACTACTTTAAAAAACATCAATTTTGCTCACATAACATATATATGAGTCATCAAAGATCAATTGTACATCATTTTTTCACTCTAAATGAAAAAGTCCCAGAGAAAAGTTTCATAAGGAAAACTTGTTCCATTTGTGAAAGCGAACACAAAACTACTTTGAAAAACATCGTTTTTGCTCACACAACATATATTTGAATAACCAAAATTCAATTGTACATCATTTTTTTCCTCTTAATGTACAAGACCGGGAGAAAAGTTTCTTAAGGAAAAGTTGTTCCATTAGTAAAAACTAACACAAAACTACCTTAAGAAACATCAATTTTGCTCACATAACATATATATGAGTCATCAATGGTCAATTGTACATCATTTTTTCCTCTAAATGTACAAGACCTAGAGAAAAGTTTCTTAAGGAAAACTTGTTCCATTTGTGAAAACTAACACAAAACTACTTAACAAAACATCAATTTTGCTCAAATAACATATCTATGAGTCATCAAATGTCAATTGTACGTCATTTTTTTCCTCTTAATGTACAATTCCTAGAGAAAAGCTTCTTAAGGAAAAGTTGTTCCATTAGTAAAAACTAACACAAAACTACTTTAAAAAACATCAATTTTGCTCACATAACATATATATGAGTCATCAAAGATCAATTGTACATCATTTTTTCACTCTAAATGTAAAAGTCCCAGAGAAAAGTTTCATAAGGAAAACTTGTTCCATTTGTGAAAGCGAACACAAAACTACTTTGAAAAACATCGTTTTTGCTCACACAACATATATATGAGTAATCAAAAGTCAATTGTACATCATTTTTTTCCTCTTAATGTACAAGACCTGGAGAAAAGTTTCTTAAGGAAAAGTTGTTCCATTTGTGAAAACTAACACAAAACTATTTTAAAAATATCAATTCTGCTCACATAACATATATATGACTCATCAAAGGTCAATTGTACATCATTTTTTCCCTCTTAATGTACAAGTCCTAGAGAAAAGCTTCTTACGGAAAAGTTGTTCCATTAGTAAAAACTAACAAAAAACTACTTTAAAAAACATCAATTTTGCTCACGTAACATATATATGACTCATCAAAGGTCAATTGTACATCATTTTTTTCCTCTTAATGTACAAGTCCTAGAGAAAAAATTCTTAAGGAAAAGTTGTTCCATTTGTAAAAACTAACACAAAAGTTCTTTAAAAAACAACAATTTTGCTCACATAACATATATATGAGTCATCAAAGGTCAATTGTACATCATTTTCTTCCTCTAAATGTACAAGTCCTAGAGAAAAGTTTCTTAAGGAAAACTTGTTCCATTTGTAAAAGCTAACACAAAAGTTCTTTAAAAAACATCGATTTTGCTCACATAACATATATATGAGTCATCAAAGGTCAATTGTACATCATTTTTTTCCTCTAAATGTACCAGTCCTAGAGAAAAGTTTCTGAAGGAAAACTTGTTCCATTTGTGAAAGCTAACACAAAACTACTTTAAAAAACATCAATTTTGCTCACATAACATATATATGACTCATCAAATGTCAATTGTACATCATTTTTTTCCTCTTAATGTACAATTCCTAGAGAAAAATTTCTTAAGGAAAAGTTGTTCCATCAGTAAAAACTAACACAAAACTACTTTAAAAAACATGAATTTTGCTCACATAACATATATATGAGTAATCAAATGTCAATTGTACATCATTTTTTTCCTATTAATGTACAAGTCCTAGACAAAGCTTTCTTAAGGAAAAGTTCCATTTGTGAAAATTAACACAAAACTGCTTTAAAAAACATCAATTTTGCTCACACAACATATATATGAGTCATCAAAAGTTCAATTGTACATCATTTTTGTCCTCTTAAGGTACAATTCCTAGAGAAAAAATTCTTAAGGAAAAGTTGTGCCATCAGTAAAAACTAACACAAAACTACTTTAAAAAACATCAATTTTGCTCACATAACATATATATGAGTCAACAAATGTCAATTGTACATCATTTTTTTCCTCTAAATTTACAAGTCGTAGAGAAAAGTTTCTTAAGGAAAACTTGTTCCATTTGTAAAAGCTAACACAAAACTACCTTAAAAAACATCAATTTTGCTCACAAAACATATATATGAGTCATCAAAGGTCAATTGTACATCATTTTTTTCCTCTAAATGTACAAGTCCTAGAGAAAAGTTTCTTAAGGAAAACTTGTTCCATTTGTGAAAGCTAACACAAAACTACTTTAAAAAACATCAATTTTGCTCACATAACATATATATCGCTCATCAAATGTCAATTGTACATCATTTTTTTCCTCTTAAGGTACAATTCCTAGAGAAAAATTTCTTAAGGAAAAGTTGTTCCATCAGTAAAAACTAACACAAAACTACTTTAAAAAACATGAATTTTGCTCACATAACATATATATGAGTACTCAAATGTCAATTGTACATCATTTTTTTCCTATTAATGTACAAGTCCTAGACAAAGCTTTCTTAAGGAAAAGTTGTTCCATTTGTGAAAATTAACACAAAACTACTTTAAAAAACATCAGTTTTGCTCACACAACATATATATGAGTCATCAAAGTTCAATTGTACATCATTTTTGTCCTCTTAAGGTACAATTCCTAGAGAAAAGTTTCTTAAGGAAAAGTTGTTCCATCAGTAAAAACTAACACAAAACTACTTTAAAAAACATCAATTTTGCTCACATAACATATATATGAGTCAACAAATGTCAATTGTACATCATTTTTTTCCTCTTAATGTACAAGTCCTGGAGAAAAGTTTCTTAAGGAAAAGTTGTTCCATTTGTGAAAACTAACACAAAACTACTTTAAAAATATCAATTTTGCTCACATAACATATATATGAGTCATCAAAGGTTAATTGTACATCATTTTTTTCCTCTAAATGTACAAGTCCTAGAGAAAAGTTTCTTAAGAAAAACTTGTTCCATTTGTAAAAGCTAACACAAAACTACTTTAAAAAACATCAATTTTGCTCACATAACATATATATGACTCATCAAATGTCAATTGTACATCATTTTTTTCCTCTTAATGTACAATTCCTAGAGAAAATCTTCTTAAGGAAAAGTTGTTCCATTAGTAAAAACTAACACAAAACTACTTAAGAAACATCAATTTTGCTCACATAACATATATATGAGTCATCAAAGGTCAATTGTACATCATTTTTTCCTCTAAATGTACAAGACCTAGAGAAAAGTTTCTTAAGGAAAACTTGTTCCATTTGTGAAAACTAACACAAAACTACTTAACAAAACATCAATTTTGCTCAAATAACATATCTATGAGTCATCAAATGTCAATTGTACGTCATTTTTTCCCTCTTAATGTACAATTCCTAGAGAAAAGCTTCTTAAGGAAAAGTTGTTCCATTAGTAAAAACTAACACAAAACTACTTTAAAAAACATCAATTTTGCTCACATAACATATATATGAGTCATCAAAGATCAATTGTACATCATTTTTTCACTCTAAATGTAAAAGTCCCAGAGAAAAGTTTCATAAGGAAAACTTGTTCCATTTGTGAAAGCGAACACAAAACTACTTTGAAAAACATCGTTTTTGCTCACACAACATATATTTGAGTAATCAAAAGTCAATTGTACATCATTTTTTTCCTCTTAATGCACAAGACCTGGAGAAAAGTTTCTTAAGGATAAGTTGTTCCATTAGTAAAAACTAACACAAAACTACCTTAGGAAACATCAATTTTGCTCACATAACATATATATGAGTCATCAAAGGTCAATTGTACATAATTTTTTCCTCTAAATGTACAAGACCTAGGGAAAAGTTTCTTAAGGAAAACTTGTTCCATTTGTGAAAACTAACACAAAACTACTTAAGAAAACATCAATTTTGCTCAAATAACATATCTATGAGTCATCAAATGTCAATTGTACGTCATTTTTTTCCTCTTAATGTACAATTCCTAGAGAAAAGCTTCTTAAGGAAAAGTTGTTCCATTAGTAAAAACTAACACAAAACTACTTTAAACAACATCAATTTTGCTCACATAACATATATATGAGTCATCAAAGATCAATTGTACATCATTTTTTCACTCTAAATGTAAAAGTCCCAGAGAAAAGTTTCATAAGGAAAACTTGTTCCATTTGTGAAAGCGAACACAAAACTACTTTGAAAAACATCGTTTTTGCTCACACAACATATATATGAGTAATCAAAAGTCAATTGTACATCATTTTTTTCCTCTTAATGTACAAGACCTGGAGAAAAGTTTCTTAAGGAAAAGTTGTTCCATTTGTGAAAACTAACACAAAACTATTTTAAAAAATATCAATTCTGCTCACATAACATATATATGACTCATCAAAGGTCAATTGTACATCATTTTTTCCCTCTTAATGTACAAGTCCTAGAGAAAAGCTTCTTAGGGAAAAGTTGTTCCATTAGTAAAAACTAACACAAAACTACTTTAAAAACATCAATTTTGCTCACATAACATATATATGAGTCATCAAAGGTCAATTGTACATCATTTTTTCCTCTAAATGTACAAGTCCTAGAGAAAAGTTTCTTAAGGAAAACTTGTTCCATTTGTGAAAACTAACACAAAACTACTTTAAAAAACATCAATTTTGCTCAAATAACATATCTATGAGTCATGAAATTTCAATTGTACATCATTTTTTCCTCTAAATGTACAAGTCCTAGAGAAAAGTTTCTTAAGGAAAACTTGTTCCATTTGTAAAAGCTAACACACAACTACTTTAAAAAACATCGTTTTTGCTCACACAACATATATATGAGTAATCAATGTCAATTGTACATCATTTTTTCCCTCTTAATGTACAAGTCCTGGAGAAAAGTTTCTTAAGGAAAAGTTGTTCCATTTGTGAAAACTAACACAAAACTACTTTAAAAAACATCAATTTTGCTCACATAACATATATGAGTCATCAAAGTTCAATTGTACATCATTTTTGTCCTCTTAATGTATAATTCCTAGAGAAAAATTTCTTAAGGAAAAGTTGTTCCATCAGTAAAAACTAACACAAAACTACTTTAAAAAACATCAATTTTGCTCACATAACATATATAAGAGTAATCAAATGTCAATTGTACATCATTTTTTCCCTCTTAATGTACAAGTCCTTGAGAAAAGTTTCTTAAGGAAAAGTTGTTCCATTTGTGAAAACTAACACAAAACTACTTTGAAAAATATCATTTTTGCTCACACAACATATATATGAGTCATCAATGTTCAATTGTACATCATTTTTATTCCTCTTAATGTACAATTCCTAGAGAAAAGCTTCTTAAGGAAAACTTGTTCCATTTGTAAAAGCTAACACAAAACTACTTTAAAAAACATCGTTTTTGCTCACACAACATATATATGAGTAATCAATGTCAATTGTACATCATTTTTTCCCTCTTAATGTACAAGTCCTGGAGAAAAGTTTCTTAAGGAAAAGTTGTTCCATTTGTGAAAACTAACACAAAACTACTTTAAAAAACATCAATTTTGCTCACATAACATATATGAGTCATCAAAGTTCAATTGTACATCATTTTTGTCCTCTTAATGTATAATTCCTAGAGAAAAATTTCTTAAGGAAAAGTTGTTCCATCAGTAAAAACTAACACAAAACTACTTTAAAAAACATCAATTTTGCTCACATAACATATATAAGAGTAATCAAATGTCAATTGTACATCATTTTTTCCCTCTTAATGTACAAGTCCTTGAGAAAAGTTTCTTAAGGAAAAGTTGTTCCATTTGTGAAAACTAACACAAAACTATTTTAAAAAATATCAATTCTGCTCACATAACATATATATGACTCATCAAAGGTCAATTGTACATCATTTTTTCCCTCTTAATGTACAAGTCCTAGAGAAAAGCTTCTTAGGGAAAACTTGTTCCATTTGTGAAAACTAACACAAAACTACTTTAAAAAACATCAATTTTGCTCAAATAACATATCTATGAGTCATGAAATTTCAATTGTACATTATTTTTTCCTCTAAATGTACAAGTCCTAGAGAAAAGTTTCTTAAGGAAAACTTGTTCCATTTGTAAAAGCTAACACAAAACTACTTTAAAAAACATCGTTTTTGCTCACACAACATATATATGAGTAATCAATGTCAATTGTACATCATTTTTTCCCTCTTAATGTACAAGTCCTGGAGAAAAGTTTCTTAAGGAAAAGTTGTTCCATTTGTGAAAACTAACACAAAACTACTTTAAAAAACATCAATTTTGCTCACATAACATACATATGAGTCATCAAAGGACAATTGTACATCATTTTTTCCTCTAAATGTACAAGTCCTAGAGAAAAGTTTTTAAGGAAAACTTGTTCCATTTGTGATAACTAAACAAAGACTACTTTAAAAAACATCAATTTTGCTCACATAACATATACATGAGTCATCAAAGGTCAATTGTACATCATTTTTTCCCTCTAAATGTACAAGTCCTAGAGAAAAGTTTTTTAAGGAAAACTTGTTCCATTTGTGAAAACTAACACAAGAATACTTTAAAAAACATCAATCTTGCTCAAATAACATATCTATGAGTCATCAAATGTCAATTGTACGTCATTTTTTTGCTCCTAAATGTACAATTCCTGGAGAAAAGTTTCTTAAGGAAAAGTTGATCCATTTGTGAAAACTAACACAAAACTACTTTAAAAAACATCAATTTTGCTCACATAACATATATAAGAGTAATCAAATGTCAATTGTACATCATTTTTTCCCTCTTAATGTACAAGTCCTTGAGCAAAGTTTCTTAAGGAAAAGTTGTTCCATTTGTGAAAACTAACACAAAACTATTTTAAAAAATATCAATTCTGCTCACATAACATATATATGACTCATCAAAGGTCAATTGTACATCATTTTTTCCCTCTTAATGTACAAGTCCTAGAGAAAAGCTTCTTAGGGAAAACTTGTTCCATTTGTGAAAACTAACACAAAACTACTTTAAAAAACATCAATTTTGCTCAAATAACATATCTATGAGTCATGAAATTTCAATTGTACATTATTTTTTCCTCTAAATGTACAAGTCCTAGAGAAAAGTTTCTTAAGGAAAACTTGTTCCATTTGTAAAAGCTAACACAAAACTACTTTAAAAAACATCGTTTTTGCTCACACAACATATATATGAGTAATCAATGTCAATTGTACATCATTTTTTCCCTCTTAATGTACAAGTCCTGGAGAAAAGTTTCTTAAGGAAAAGTTGTTCCATTTGTGAAAACTAACACAAAACTACTTTAATAAACATCAATTTTGCTCACATAACATACATATGAGTCATCAAAGGACAATTGTACATCATTTTTTCCTCTAAATGTACAAGTCCTAGAGAAAAGTTTTTAAGGAAAACTTGTTCCATTTGTGATAACTAAACAAAGACTACTTTAAAAAACATCAATTTTGCTCACATAACATATACATGAGTCATCAAAGGTCAATTGTACATCATTTTTTCCCTCTAAATGTACAAGTCCTAGAGAAAAGTTTTTT
Source organism: Convolutriloba macropyga (assembly GCF_964194025.1). Taxonomy (NCBI): domain Eukaryota; kingdom Metazoa; phylum Xenacoelomorpha; order Acoela; family Convolutidae; genus Convolutriloba; species Convolutriloba macropyga. The sequence goes on from NC_134480.1 coordinate 45,936,472, forward strand.
AAGGAAAACTTGTTCCATTTGTGAAAACTAACACAAGAATACTTTAAAAAACATCAATCTTGCTCAAATAACATATCTATGAGTCATCAAATGTCAATTGTACGTCATTTTTTTGCTCCTAAATGTACAATTCCTGGAGAAAAGTTTCTTAAGGAAAAGTTGTTCCATTTGTGAAAACTAACACAAAACTACTTTAAAAATATCATTTTTGCTCACACAACATATATATGAGTCATCAAAGTTCAACTGTACATCATTTTTGTCCTCTTAATGTACAATTCCTAGAAAAAAAATTCTTAAGGAAAAGTTGTTCCATCAGTAAAAAATAACACAAAACTACTTTAAAAAACATCAATTTTGCTCAAATAACATATATATGAGTCATCAAATGTCAAATGTACATCATTTTTTCCTCTAAATGTACAAGTCCTAGAGAAAAGTTTTTTAAGGAAAACTTGTTCCATTTGTGAAAACTAACACAAGAATACTTTAAAAAACATCAATCTTGCTCAAATAACATATCTATGAGTCATCAAATGTCAATTGTACGTCATTTTTTTGCTCTTAATGTACAATTCTTAGAGAAAAGCTTCTTAAGGAAAAGTTGTTCCATTAGTAAAAACTAACACAAAACTACTTTAAAAAACATCAATTTTGCTCACATAACATATATATGAGTCATCAAAGTCAATTGTACATCTTTTTTTTCCTCTGAATGTACAAGTCCTAGAGAAAAGTTTTTTAAGGAAAACTTGTTCCATTTGTAAAAACTAACACAAAACTACTTTAAAAAACATCAATTTTGCTCAACTAACATATATATGAGTCATCAAAGGTCAATTGTACATCATTTTTTCCCTCTAAATGTACAAGTCCTAGAGAAAAGTTTCGTAAGGAAAACTTGTTCCATTTGTGAAAACTAACACAAGACTACTTTAAAAAACATCAATTTTGCTCAAATAACATATCTATGAGTCATCAAATGTCAATTGTACGTCATTTTTTGCTCTTAATGTACAATTCATAGAGAAAAGCTTCTTAAGGAAAAGTTGTTCCATTAGTAAAAGCTAACACAAAACTACTTTAAAAAACATCAATTTTGCTCACATAACATATATATGAGTCATCAAAGGTCAATTGTACGTCATTTTTTGCTCTGAATGTACAAGTCCTAGAGAAAAGTTTTTTAAGGAAAACTTGTTCCATTTGTGAAAACTAACACAAGACTACTTTAAAAAACATCAATTTTGCTCAAACAACATATCTATGAGTCATCAAATGTCAATTGTACGTCATTTTTTTGCTCTTAATGTACAAGTCCTAGAGAAAAGTTTTTTTTAGGAAAACTTGTTACATTTGTGAAAACTAACACAAAACTACTTTAAAAAACATCAATTTTGCTCAAATAACATATATATGAGTCAACAAATGTCAATTGTACGTCATTTTTTTCCTCTTAATGTACAACTCCTAGTGAAAAAAATTTTAAGGAAAAGTTGTTCCATTTGTGAAAACTAACACAAAACTATTTTAAAAAACATCATTTTTGCTCACATAACATATATATGAGTCATCAAAGGTCAGTTGTACATCATTTTTTCCCTCTTAATGTACAATTCCTAGAGAAAAGTTTCTGAAGGAAAAGTTGTTCCATTAGTAAAAACTAACACAAAACTACTTTAAAAACCACCAATTTTGCTCACATAACATATACAATATGATTCATCAAAGGTCAATTCAACATCATTTTTTCCTCTAATTGTACAAGTCCTAGAGAGTTTTACTAAGGAAAAGTTGTTCCATTAGTAAAAACTAACACAAAACTACTTTAAAAAACATCAATTTTGCTCAAATAACATATATATGAGTCATCAAATGTCAATTGTACGTCATTTTTTTGCTCTTAATGTACAATTCCTGGAGAAAAGTTTCTTAAGGAAAAGTTGTTCCAGTAGTAAAAACTAACACAAAACTACTTTAAAAACATCGTTTTTGCTCACACAACATATATATGAGTAATCAAATGTCAATTGTACATCATTTTTTTCCTCTTAATGTACAAGTCCGGGAGAAAAGTTCCTTAAGGAAAAGTTGTTCCATTTGTGAAAACTAACACAAAACTACTTTAAAAACATCAATTTTGCTCACATAACATTTATATGAGTCATCAAAGGACAATTGTACATCATTTTTTCCTCTAAATGTACAAGTCCTAGAGAAAAGTTTTTTAAAGAAACATTTTTCCATTTGTAAAAACTACACAAAGACTACTTTAAAAAACATCAATTTTGCTCAAATAACATATCTCTGATTCATCAAATGTCAATTGTAGGTCATTTTTTTCCACTTAATGTACAATTCCTAGAGAAAAGTTTTTTAGGAAAAATTGTTCCATTTGTGAAAACTAAACAAAGACTACTTTAAAAACCATCAATTTTGCTCACATAACATATACAATATGATTCATCAAAGGTCAATTCAACATCATTTTTTCCTCTAATTGTACAAGTCCTAGAGAGTTTTACTAAGGAAAAGTTGTTCCATCAGTAAAAACTAACACAAAACTACTTTAAAAAACATCAATTTTGCTCAAATAACATATATATGAGTCACCAAATGTCAATTGTACGTCATTTTTTTGCTCTTAATTTACAATTCCTGGAGAAAAGTTTCTTAAGGAAAAGTTGTTCCATTAGTAAAAACTAACACAAAACTACTTTAAAAAACATCGTTTTTGCTCACACAACATATATATGAGTAATCAAATGTCAATTGTACATCATTTTTTTCCTCTTAATGTACAAGTCTTGGAGAAAAGTTTCTTAAGGAAAAGTTGTTCCATTTGTGAAAACTAACAGAAAACTACTTTAAAAAAAGATCAATTTTGCTCACATAACATTTATATGAGTCATCAAAGGACAATTGTACATCATTTTTTCCTCTAAATGTACAAGTCCTAGAGAAAAGTTTTTTAAGGAAAAATTGTTCCATTTGTGAAAACTAAACAAAGACTACTTTAAAAAACATCAATTTTGCTCAAATAACATATCTCTGAGTCATCAAATGTCAATTGTACGTCATTTTTTTCCGCTTAATGTACAATTCTAGAGAAAAGCTTCTTAAGGAAAAGTTGTTCCATTAGTAAAAACTAACACAAAACTACTTTAAAAAACATCAATTTTGCTCACATAACATATACATGAGTCTTCAAAGGTCAATTATACATCATTTTTTCCCTCTAAATATACAAGTCCTAGAGAAAAGTTTCTTAAGGAAAACTTGTTCCATTTGTGAAAGCTAACACAAATCTACTTTAAAAAACATCAATTTTGCTCAAATAACATATCTATGAGTCACCAAATGTCAATTGTACGTCGTTTTTTGCTCTTAAATTACAATTCCTGGAGAAGAGTTTCTTAAGAAAAAGTTGTTCCATTTGTGAAAACTAACACAAAACTACTTTAAAAATATCATTTTTGCTCACACAACATATATATGGGTAATCAAAGTTCAATTGTACATCATTTTTGTCCTCTTAATGTACAATTCCGAGAGAAAAATTGCTTAAGGAAAAGTTGTTCCATCAGTAAAAACTAACACAAAACTACTTTAAAAAACATCAATTTTGCTCACATAGCATATATATGAGTCGTCAAATGTCAATTGTACATCATTTTTTTCCTCTTAATGTACAAGTCCTGGAGAAAAGTTTCTTAAGGAAAAGTTGTTCCATTTGTGAAAACTAACACAAAACTACTTTAAAAATATCAATTTTGCTCACATAACATTTATATGAGTCATCAAAGGACAATTGTACATCATTTTTTCCTCTAAATGTACAAGTCCTAGAGAAAAGTTTTTTAAGGAAAAATTGTTCCATTTGTGAAAACTAAACAAAGACTACTTTAAAAAACATCAATTTTGCTCAAATAATATATCTCTGAGTCATCAAATGTCAATTGTACGTCCTTTTTTTCCTCTTAATGTACAATTCCTAGAGAAAAGCTTCTTAAGGAAAAGTTGTTCCATTTGTGAAAACTAACACAAAACTACTTTAAAAAATATCAATTTTGCTCACATAACGTTTATATGAGTCATCAAAGGACAATTGTACATCATTTTTTCCTCTAAATGTACAAGTCCTAGAGAAAAGTTTTTTAAGGAAAAATTGTTCCATTTGTGAAAACTAAACAAAGACTACTTTAAAAAACATCAATTTTGCTCACATAACATATACATGAGTCATCAAAGGTCAATTATACATCATTTTTTTCCCTCTAAATGTACAAGTCCTAGAAAAAAGTTTCTTAAGGAAAACTTGTTCCATTTGTGAAAGCTAACACAAAACTACTCCAAAAAACATCAATTTTGCTCGAATAACTTATCTATGAGTCATCAAATGTCAATTGTACGTCGTTTTTTTGCTCTTAAATTACAATTCCTGGAGAAAAGTTTCTTAAGGAAAAGTTGTTCCATTTGTGAAAACGAACACAAAACGACTTTAAAAATATCATTTTAGCTCACACAACATATATATGGGTCATCAAAGTTCAATTGTACATCATTTTTGTCCTCTTAATGTACAATTCCGAGAGAAAAATTTCTTAAGGAAAAGTTGTTCCATCAGTAAAAACTAACACAAAACTACTTTAAAAAACATCAATTTTGCTCACATAACATATATATGAGTCATCAAATGTCAATTGTACATCATTTTTTTCCTCTTAATGTACAAGTCCTGGAGAAAAGTTTCTTAAGGAAAAGTTGTTCCATTTGTGAAAACTAACACAAAACTACTTTAAAAAACATCAATTTTGCTCAAATAACATATCTATGAGTCATCAAATGTCAATTGTACGTCGTTTTTTTGCTCTTAATGTACAATTCCTGGAGAAAAGTTTTTTAAGGAAAAATTGTTCCATTTGTGAAAACTAAACAAAGACTACTTTAAAAAACATCAATTTTGCTCAAATAACATATCTCTGAGTCATCAAATGTCAATTGTACGTCATTTTTTCCCTCTTAATGTACAATTCCTGGAGAAAAGTTTCTAAGGGAAAAGTTGTTCAATCAGTAAAAACTAACACAAAACTACTTTAAAAAACATCAATTTTGCTCACATAACATATATATGAGTCATCAAAGGTCAATTGTACATCATTTTTTCCCTCTAAAAGTACAAGTCCTAGAGAAAAGTTTCTAAAGGAAAACTTGTTCCATTTGTGAAAGCTAACACAAAACTACTTTAAAAAACATCAATTTTGCTCAAATAACATATCTATGAGTCATCAAATGTCAATTGTACGTCGTTTTTTTGCTCTTAATGTACAATTCCTGGAGAAAAGTTTCTTAAGGAAAAGTTGTTCCATTTGTGAAAACTAACACAAAACTACTTTAAAAAACATCAATTTTGCTCAAATAACATATCTATGAGTCATCAAATGTCAATTGTACGTCGTTTTTTTTGCTCTTAATGTACAATTCCTGGAGAAAAGTTTCTTAAGGAAAAGTTGTTCCATTTGTGAAAACTAACACAAAACTACTTTAAAAATATCATTTTTGCTCACGCAACATATATATGGGTCATCAAAGTTCAATTGTATATCATTTTTGTCCTCTTAATGTACAATTCCTAGAAAAAAATTTCTGAAGGAAAAGTTGTGCCATCAGTAAAAACTAACACAAAACTACTTTAAAAAACATCAATTTTGCTCACATAACATATCTATGAGTCATCAAATGTCAATTGTACGTCGTTTTTTTGCTCTTAATGTACAATTCCTGGAGAAAAGTTTCTTAAGGAAAAGTTGCTCCATTTGTGAAAACTAACACAAAACTACTTTAAAAATATCATTTTTGATCACACAACATATATATGGGTCATCAAAGTTCAATTGTATATCATTTTTGTCCTCTTAATGTACAATTCCTAGAAAAAAATTTCTGAAGGAAAAGTTGTGCCATCAGTAAAAACTAACACAAAACTACTTTAAAAAACATCAATTTTGCTCACATAACATATCTATGAGTCATCAAATGTCAATTGTACGTCGTTTTTTTTGCTCTTAATGTACATTTCCTGGAGAAAAGTTTCTTAAGGAAAAGTTGTTCCATTTGTGAAAACTAACACAAAACTACTTTAAAAATATCATTTTTGCTCACACAACATATATATGGGTCATCAAAGTTCAATTGTATATCATTTTTGTCCTCTTAATGTACAATTCCTAGAAAAAAATTTCTGAAGGAAAAGTTGTGCCATCAGTAAAAACTAACACAAAACTACTTTAAAAAACATCAATTTTGCTCACATAACATATATATGAGTCATCAAAGGACAATTGTACATCATTTTTTCCTCTAAATGTAGAAGTCCTAGAGAAAAGTTTTTTAAGGAAAAATTGTTCCATTTGTGAAAACTAAACAAAGACTACTTTAAAAAACATCAATTTTGCTCAAATAACATATCTCTGAGTCATCAAATGTCAATTGTACGTCATTTTTTCCCTCTTAATGTACAATTCCTGGAGAAAAGTTTCTTAAGGAAAAGTTGTTCCATTTGTGAAAACTAACACAAAACTACTTTAAAAATATCATTTTTGCTCACACAACATATATATGGGTCATCAAAGTTCAATTGTATATCATTTTTGTCCTCCTAATGTACAATTCCTTGAAAAAAATTTCTGAAGGAAAAGTTGTGCCATCAGTAAAAACTAACACAAAACTACTTTAAAAAACATCAATTTTGCTCACATAACATATATATGAGTCATCAAAGGACAATTGTACATCATTTTTTCCTCTAAATGTACAAGTCCTAGAGAAAAGTTTTTTAAGGAAAAATTGTTCCATTTGTGAAAACTAAACAAAGACTACTTTAAAAAACATCAATTTTGCTCAAATAACATATCTCTGAGTCATCAAATGTCAATTGTACTTCATTTTTTCCCTCTTAATGTACAATTCCTGGAGAAAAGTTTCTTAAGGAAAAGTTGTTCCATTTGTGAAAACTAACACAAAACTACTTTAAAAATATCATTTTTGCTCACACAACATATATATGGGTCATCAAAGTTCAATTGTATATCATTTTTGTCCTCCTAATGTACAATTCCTAGAAAAAAATTTCTGAAGGAAAAGTTGTGCCATCAGTAAAAACTAACACAAAACTACTTTAAAAAACATCAATTTTGCTCACATAACATATATATGAGTCATCAAAGGACAATTGTACATCATTTTTTCCTCTAAATGTTTAAGTCCTAGAGAAAAGTTTTTTAAGGAAAAATTGTTCCATTTGTGAAAACTAAACAAAGACTACTTTAAAAAACATCAATTTTGCTCAAATAACATATCTCTGAGTCATCAAAGGTCAATTGTACATCATTTTTTCCCTCTAAAAGTACAAGTCCTAGAGAAAAGTTTCTAAGGGAAAACTTGTTCCATTTGTGAAAGCTAACACAAAACTACTTTAAAAAACATCAATTTTGCTCAAATAACATATCTATGAGTCATCAAATGTCAATTGTACGTCGTTTTTTTTTGCTCTTAATGTACAATTCCTGGAGAAAAGTTTCTTAAGGAAAAGTTGTTCCATTAGTAAAAACTAACACAAAACTACTTTAAAAATATCATTTTTGCTCACACAACATATATATGGGTCAACAAAGTTCAATTGTATATCATTTTTGTCCTCTTAATGTACAATTCCGAGAGAAAAATTTCTTAAGGAAAAGTTGTTCCATCAGTAAAAACTAACACAAAACTACTTTAAAAAACATCAATTTTGCTCACATAACTTATATATGAGTCATCAAAGGTCAATTATACATCATTTTTTCCCTCTAAATGTACAATTCCTGGAGAAAAGTTTCTTAAGGAAAAGTTGTTCCATTTGTGAAAACTAACACAAAACTACTTTAAAGAATATCATTTTTGCTCAAACAACATATATATGAGTCATAAACGTTCAATTGTACATCATTTTTGTCCTCTTAATGTACAATTCCTAGAGAAAAATTTCTTAAGGAAAAGTTGTTCCATCAGTAAAAAACAACACAAAACTACTTTAAAAAACATCAATTTTGCTCACATAACATATATATGAGTCATCAAAGGTCAATTGTACATCATTTTTTGCTCTAAATGTACAAGTCCTAGAGAAAAGTTGTTTAAGGAAAACTTGTTCCATTTGTGAAAACTAACACAAGAGTACTTTAAAAAACATCAATTTTGCTCAAATAACATATCTATGAGTCATCAAATGTCAATTGTACGTCATTTTTTGCTCTTAATGTACAATTCCTAGAGAAAAGCTTATTAAGGAAAAGTTGTTCCATTCGTGAAAACTAACACAAAACTACTTTAAAAAACATCATTTTTGCTCACATAACATATATATGAGTCATCGAAGCTCAATTGTACATCATTTTTTCCCTCTTAATGTACAATTCCCAGAGAAAAGTTTCTGAAGGAAAAGTTGTTCCATTAGACAAAACTAACACAAAACTACTTTAAAAACCATCAATTTTGCTCACATAACATATACAATATGATTCATCAAAGGTCAATTCAACATCATTTTATCCTCTAATTGTACAAGTCCTAGAGAGTTTTACTAAGGAAAAGTTGTTCCATTAGTAAAAACTAACACAAAACTACTTTAAAAATATCATTTTTGCTCACACAACATATATATGGGTCAACAAAGTTCAATTGTATATCATTTTTGTCCTCTTAATGTACAATTCCGAGAGAAAAATTTCTTAAGGAAAAGTTGTTCCATCAGTAAAAACTAACACAAAACTACTTTAAAAAACATCAATTTTGCTCACATAACTTATATATGAGTCATCAAAGGTCAATTATACATCATTTTTTCCCTCTAAATGTACAATTCCTGGAGAAAAGTTTCTTAAGGAAAAGTTGTTCCATTTGTGAAAACTAACACAAAACTACTTTAAAGAATATCATTTTTGCTCAAACAACATATATATGAGTCATAAACGTTCAATTGTACATCATTTTTGTCCTCTTAATGTACAATTCCTAGAGAAAAATTTCTTAAGGAAAAGTTGTTCCATCAGTAAAAAACAACACAAAACTACTTTAAAAAACATCAATTTTGCTCACATAACATATATATGAGTCATCAAAGGTCAATTGTACATCATTTTTTGCTCTAAATGTACAAGTCCTAGAGAAAAGTTGTTTAAGGAAAACTTGTTCCATTTGTGAAAACTAACACAAGAGTACTTTAAAAAACATCAATTTTGCTCAAATAACATATCTATGAGTCATCAAATGTCAATTGTACGTCATTTTTTGCTCTTAATGTACAATTCCTAGAGAAAAGCTTATTAAGGAAAAGTTGTTCCATTCGTGAAAACTAACACAAAACTACTTTAAAAAACATCATTTTTGCTCACATAACATATATATGAGTCATCGAAGCTCAATTGTACATCATTTTTTCCCTCTTAATGTACAATTCCCAGAGAAAAGTTTCTGAAGGAAAAGTTGTTCCATTAGACAAAACTAACACAAAACTACTTTAAAAACCATCAATTTTGCTCACATAACATATACAATATGATTCATCAAAGGTCAATTCAACATCATTTTATCCTCTAATTGTACAAGTCCTAGAGAGTTTTACTAAGGAAAAGTTGTTCCATTAGTAAAAACTAACACAAAACTACTTTAAAAAACATCAATTTTGCTCAAATAAAATATGTATGAGTCATCAAATGACAATTGTACACCATTTTTTTCCTCTTAATGTACAAGTCCTAGAGAGTTTTACTAAGGAAAAGTTGTTCCATTAGTAAAAACTAACACAAAACGACTTTAAAAAACATCAATTCTGCTCACATCACATATATATGACTCATCAAAGGTCAATTGTACATCATTTTTTTCCTCTTAATGTACAAGTCCTAGAGAAAAGTTTCTTAAGGAAAAGTTGTTCCATTTGTGGAAACTAACACAAAACTACTTTAAAAAACATCATTTTTGCTCACACAATAAATATGAGTAATCAAATGTCAATTGTGCATCATTTTTTCTCCTCTTAATGTACAAGTCCTAGAGAAAAGTTTCTTAAGGAAAAGTTGTGCAATTTCTGAAAACTAACACAAAACTACTTTAAAAAACATCAATTTTGCTCACAAAACATATATATGAGTCATCAAAGGTCAATTGTACATCATTTTTTCCCTCTTAATGTACAATTCCTAGAGAAAAGTTTTTTAAGGAAAAGTTGTTCCATTAGTAAAAACTAACACAAAACTAATTTAAAAACCATCAATTTTGCTCAAGTAACATATTTAATATGATTCATCAAAGATCAATTGTACATCATTTTTTTCCTCTAATTGTACAAGTCCTAGAGAAAAGTTTCTAAGGGAAAATTTGTTCCATTTGTGAAAACTAACACAAAACTACTTTAAAAAACATCATTTTTGCTCAAACAACATTTATATGAGTAATCAAAGGTCAATTTTACATCATTTTTTTCCCTCTTAATGTACAAGTCCTAGAGAAAAGTTTCTTAGGGAAAAGTTGTTCCATTTCTGAAAACTAACACGAAACTACTTTAAAAAACATCATTTTGCTCACACAACATTTATAAGAGTAATCAAAAGTCAATTGTACATCATTTTTTTCCTCTTAATGTACAAGTCCTAGACAAAAGTTTTTTTAAGGAAAATTTGTTCCATTTGTGAAAACTAACACAAAACTACTTTAAAAAACATCAATTTTGCTCAAATCACATATATATGAGTCATCAAATGACAATTGTACATCATTTTTTCCTCTTAATGTACAAGTCCTAGAGAGTTTTACTAAGAAAAAGTTGTTCCATTAGTAAAAACTAACACAACGCTACTTTAAAAACATCAATTCTGCTCACATAACATATATATGACTCATCAAAGGTCAATTGTACATGATTTTTTCCTCTTAAGGTACAAGTCCTAGAGAAAAGTTTCTTAAAGAAAAGTTGTTCCATTTGTGAAAACTAACAGAAAACTACTTTAAAAAACATCATTTTTGCTCAAACAACATTTATATGAGTAATCAAAGGTCAATTGTACATCATTTTTTTCCCTCTTAATGTACAAGTCCTAGAGAAAAGTTTCTTAGGGAAAAGTTGTTCCATTTCTGAAAACTAACACGAAACTACTTTAAAAAACATCATTTTGCTCACACAACATTTATAAGAGTAATCAAAAGTCAATTGTACATCATTTTTTTCCTCTTAATGTACAAGTCCTAGACAAAAGTTTTTTTAAGGAAAATTTGTTCCATTTGTGAAAACTAACACAAAACTACTTTAAAAAACATCAATTTTGCTCAAATCACATATATATGAGTCATCAAATGACAATTGTACATCATTTTTTCCTCTTAATGTACAAGTCCTAGAGAGTTTTACTAAGAAAAAGTTGTTCCATTAGTAAAAACTAACACAACGCTACTTTAAAAACATCAATTCTGCTCACATAACATATATATGACTCATCAAAGGTCAATTGTACATGATTTTTTCCTCTTAAGGTACAAGTCCTAGAGAAAAGTTTCTTAAAGAAAAGTTGTTCCATTTGTGAAAACTAACAGAAAACTACTTTAAAAAACATCATTTTTGCTCAAACAACATATATATGAGTAATCAAAGGTCAATTGTACATCATTTTTTTCCCTCTTAATGTACAAGTCCTAGAGAAAAGTTTCTTAGGGAAAAGTTGTTCCATTTCTGAAAACTAACACAAAACTACTTTAAAAAACATCATTTTGCTCACACAACATTTATAAGAGTAATCAAAAGTCAATTGTACTTCATTTTTTTCCTCTTAATGTACAAGTCCTAGAGAAAAGTTTTTTAAGGAAAATTTGTTCCATTTGTGAAAACTAACACAAAACTACTTTAAAAAACATCAATTTTGCTCACACAACATTTATAAGAGTAATCAAAGGTCAATTGTACATCATTTTTTTCCTCCTAATGTACAAATCCTAGAGAAAAGTTTTTTAAGGAAAATTTGTTCCATTAGTAAAAACTAACACAAAACTACTTTAAAAACCATCAATTTTGCTCAAACAACATATATATGAGTAATCAAAGGTCAATTGTACATCATTTTTTTCCCTCTTAATGTACAAGTCCTAGAGAAAAGTTTCTTCGGGAAAAGTTGTTCCATTTCTGAAAACTAACACAAAACTACTTTAAAAAACATCATTTTGCTCACACAACATTTATAAGAGTAATCAAAAGTCAATTGTACTTCATTTTTTTCCTCTTAATGTACAAGTCCTAGAGAAAAGTTTTTTAAGGAAAATTTGTTCCATTTGTGAAAACTAACACAAAACTACTTTAAAAAACATCAATTTTGCTCACACAACATTTATAAGAGTAATCAAAGGTCAATTGTACATCATTTTTTCCCTCCTAATGTACAAGTCCTAGAGAAAAGTTTTTTAAGGAAAATTTGTTCCATTAGTAAAAACTAACACAAAACTACTTTAAAAACCATCAATTTTGCTCACATAACATATATAATATGATTCACCAAAGGTCAATTGTACATCATTTTTTTCCTCTAATTGTACAAGTCCTAGAGAAAAATTTCTTAAGGAAAATTTGTTCCATTTGTGAAAACTAACACAAAACTACTTTAAAAAACATCAATTTTGCTCACACAACGTATATATGAGTCATCAAATGACAATTGTAGATCATTTTTTCCTCTTAATGTACAAGTCCTAGAGAGTTTTACTAAGGAAAAGTTGTTCCATTATTAAAAACTAACAAAAAACTACTTTAAAAACCATCAATTTTGCTCACATAACATATATAATATGATTCACCAAAGGTCAATTGTACATCATTTTTTTCCTCTAATTGTACAAGTCCTAGAGAAAAGTTTCTTAAGGAAAATTTGTTCCATTTGTGAAAACTAACACAAAACTACTTTAAAAAACATGAACTTTGCTTACATAACATTTATATGAGTCATCAAAGGTCAATTGTAAATCATTTTTTCCTCTTAGTGTGCAAGTCCTAGAGAAAAATTTCTTAGGGAAAAGTTGTTCCATTAGTAAAAACTAACACAAAACTACTTTAAAAACCATCAATTTTGCTCACATAACATATATAATATGATTCATCAAAGGTCAATTGTACATCATTATTTTCCTCTTAATGTACAAGTCCTAGAGAAAAGTTTCTTAAAGAAAAGTTGTTCCATTTGTGAAAACTAACACAAAACTACTTTAAAAAACATCATTTTTGCTCAAACAACATATATATGAGTAATCAAAGGTCAATTGTACATCATTTTTTTCCTCTTAATGTCGAAGTCTTAGAGAAAATTTTCTTAAGGAAAAGTTGTTCCATGTGTGAAAACTACCACAAAACTACTTTAAAAACCATCAATTTTGCTCACATAACATATATAATATGATTCACCAAAGGTCAATTGTACATCATTTTTTTCCTCTAATTGTACAAGAGAAAAGTTTCTTAAGGAAAATTTGTTCCATTTGTGAAAACTAACACAAAACTACTTCAAAAAACATCAATTTTGCTCACACAACGTATATATGAGTCATCAAATGACAATTGTACATCATTTTTTCCCTCTAAATGTACAAGTCCTAGAGACTTTTACTAAGGAAAAGTTGTTCCATTAGTAAAAACTAACACAAAGCGACTTTAAAAAACATCAATTCTGCTCACATAACATATATATGACTCATCATAGGTCAATTGTACATCATTTTTTTCCTCTTAATGTACAAGTCCTAGAGAAAAGTTTCTTAAGGAAAAGTTGGTCCATTTGTAAAAACTAACACAAAACTACTTTAAAAAACATCATTTTTGCTCACACAACATATATATGAGTAATCAAAGGTCAATTGCACATCATTTTTTTCCTCTTAATGTACAAATCCTAGAGAAAAGTTTCTTAAAGAAAAGTTGTTCCATTTCTGAAAACTAACACAAAACTACTTTAAAAAACATCATTTTGCTCACACAACATATATAAGAGTAATCAAAGGTCAATTGTACATCATTTTTTTCCTCATAATGTACAAGACCTAGAGAAACGTTTCTTAAGGAAAAGTTGTACCATTTGTGAAAACTAACACAAAACTACTTTAAAAAACATCATTTTTGCTCACACAACATATAGATGAGTCATTAAAGATCAATTGTACATCAATTTCTTCCTCTTAATGTACAAGTCCTAGAGAAAAGTTTCTTGAGGAAAAGTTGTTCCATTGGTAAAAACTAACACAAAACTACTTTAAAAAACATCAATTTAGCTCACATAACATATATATGAGCTAACAAAGGTCAATTGTACATTTTTTTTCCTCTAAATGTACAAGTCCTAGAGAAAAGTTTCTTAAGGAAAACTTGTTCCATTTGTGAAAACTAGTACAAAACTACTTTAAAAAACATCAATTTTGCTTAAATAACATATATATGAGTCATCAAATGTCAATCGTACATCATTCTTTTTCCCTCTTAATGTACAAGTCCCAGAGAGAATTTTCTTAGGGAAATGTTGTTCCATTAGTAAAAACTAACATAACGCTACCTTAAAAACATCAACTTTGCTTACATAACATATATATGAGTCATCAAAGGTCAATTGTACATCATTTTTTCCTCTTAATGTACAAGACCTAGAGAAAAGTTTCTTAAGGAAAAGTTGTTCCATTTGTGAAAACTAACAAAACTACTTTAAAAAACATCATTTTTGCTCACACAACATATATATGAGTCATTAAAGATCAATTGTACATCAATTTCTTCCTCTTAATGTACAAGTCCTAGAGAAAAGCTTCTTGAGGAAAAGTTGTTCCATTAGTAAAAACTAACACAAAACTACTTTAAAAAACATCATTTTTTATCACTCAACATATATATGAGTAATCAAAGTTCAATTGTACATCGTTTTTTCCCCTTAATGTACAAGTCCTAGAGAGAATTTTCTTAGGGAAAGGTTGTTCCATTAGTAAAAACTAACATAACGCTACCTTAAAAACATCAACTTTGCTTACATAACATATATATGAGTCATCAAAGGTCAATTGTACATCATTTTTTCCTCTTAATGTACAAGTCCTAGAGAAAAGTTTCTTAAGGAAACGTTGTTCCATTAGTAAAAAAAACACGAATGTACTTTAAAAAACATCAATTTTGCTCACATAGCATATATATGAGTCATCAAAGATCAACTGAAATTTTTAACGGAAATTTCCTGAGTAAAAAATTAAGCAGTTTTAAAATTTAAGTTTAAAAAAAATTAAATCTCCAAAAATTCTTCAAAAGCTTTTTAGTTTAAATTTAAAGTCATATGTGTCAAAATGGACTGACACCAAAACCTTCTTGCATGAGATATACAAAGAAAATATGGAAACAAATCTAAATCATTTAATCAAAGTTCTTCAATCGTAGCAATTTTTTCTCGCTTAAACTTATTTTACAGGCTATATGTCATCCTACTTTATCAAAACAAGAGTCTCAAAAAGCACTAAAAACTCCCTAATAGTCCTATTTATGCATGCTTGGAGGTTTACAAATCTTTATTGCATCAGAATTTTTTGACTAAATTCCGTTAGTGCTTTACAACATAACTAGTATCGTCCAAAATATTCCAAAAGAGTGGAAAAATGCCCTTGAGTCATCAGAAGTTAAGGGTTCATATTAAAAACATATTTTTAGATACAAAATATAATGAATAAACTAGGAAATTTAGTAGAAAAAATGTCCAAAATTCAGAAAAAAACCGCTATGCGAATTCCTAGAGATTTTCACTTATATTTAAACAAAACGAAATTTCGTCCTGGAGGCTCTTCAATTGTAAAATTCATAGAACAAAAACGTACCAACGAGTTCATCTATATGGCATCTAAAATCAACAAAAATTGAGAGAAAAATTTGTGACAATTAGCAAAAGTTTCTTGTCATTATGAAACTACTTATTAATGCTTGTTGAGATTGTTCTTCAAAATATTTCTAAAATTTGTAATAAACGTTTCCAGCGGTCAGTAGATGCAAATAGAGTCTTACTAGATGTCATAAACTATGACATAGTTTCTCTAACTTTGTTTTTGAATGAAAAACTAAATTAAAAACGTTCAGACCGTTTTTGTTGAAGAAGCATTTAATTTAGTTTGGAAGCACCGAAAAAAATATTCAACATCAAGAATTTTGTCAAAATTACAGTATGAACTATGAACGTTATGTAATATATATGTATCTTAAGTAACATTAATTTTCAACCAATTTATACAACCGAAAAAATCTTTAGTTAGATAAAAGTTGCATATTTCGTAATCAACGGCAAATTTCAGCATTCGTTTTAGCTTATGCCGCTCTGAGTGCGGGGATCTGAAATGTCAAATCTTTGTTAAACTGACAAATAAAAATGAACACAAACAGAATGTTGATTGGAATGACAAAGATCAGCAAGGCAAAATATGCTATGCGTTACCCAACAAAGCCAGTTTTTTCCCATGCTATAAAAAGCTGCGATTAAAAATCACCAAACTACAATCCAGAAATCAATTGGGTAGACTCTTCCTCCTTTAGGAAACTGTTCAGATCTTTTACAATCTACTCGAAATTTATGATAAACTTACCAGATGAAGCAAAACTGAAAAACATTTGTATTCTTGGAAAAAAATTAAGACAACTATATGGATTTTGACATTTTTTTTAAAAATTTTTGATTTTTTTTCAACTTTAGCTAAAATTCGTGATCCTGTTTTCTGCAAGATACGATAAAAAATTAGTGTTCTATGAGACTGAAAACAATGGAGAACATGACTTGCTCTTCAGTCTTAACTTTTGATTGACTGTTGAATTAATTGTGTTCGTCAACTATTAAAATGTTCTCAGTTGACTTGTGAGAAAATTCGTTTTGAACACCGAGGTCACAATCATCAATTTGGAAAATTCAGTCAATTTTTTTTTCATATTGCATCTAGAGATTGCTTTTATCAAAATTTTTACCTTAAAATTTTTACTGCAACCCAAATTAACAACAATTTGATTCTGTCACACTTTATTGATAACATATTTGTCTGTAAGTTAAAGATTTGTCTGACAGTTTTTAAACCATCCCAAAAAAATTCAAGGAGAAAAAGTCAGTTGGAAACTTTAAGCAACTCTAGACCGAGTTTCTAATCAGATATAAAATTCGTTAATAGTAAAACAAGTTGCAAGTCAGTCATTAAAAACATTAGGGCCTTTTCTCGATTTTAGCCTAGGTCCACTGGGTCCACACAAACAGAAAAATCAATTCAACACACCAAAATGCAAACAGATTTTAGAGAGACAAGAGTACTAAAAAAACAATCCTTGCTTTAAAAATATTCATTTTGAAGCTTTCAACAACTACAGATCAGTCCTTCTTTTTCTTTCCCAATGAATTAGTTTTGATTTGTAAAAACTTAACAACAGAAATCTTAAGGAATTAAGTTTAATCTTATATACTTGACTCTAGTTGTTGCAAGTGGTTGCAATACAGTGAGTTCCCAACTTTTTTCTCCTAAACTAAAGCAAACCACCTAATTTCGGAAAACAAAACGGAGGGCTACCATGTTTTTGTGATTTAATCTCCGATTATCTCATCAGTTTAAGACCAGTATTTTGAAAGCATTTTTTTCGCCATATAAAATTGCATTCCTATCCAATATTTGCCAGAATTTGGGATCACCTGCACAAAAATTATAGAAAAAAAAGTTTTCAAACGGTAAAATTTCCCCTTAATTGAAGAGGTTTTCGCGTAACCAAACAGAAAACAATTTGATACATGTAAATATTTGATGGAAACATTAGAAAACAAACGAAAACTATAAAAGCAAGTTTTTTAGTTAGATAAATCATTTTAAAGCATTCAACAACTGCAAACCAGTCGCGTGGATTGGATTCAAGCAAACTGTGTTCCACACTACTTTTTGCAGTATTTTTACAATATTTCAAACAAATTAGGAGTACAAGTCCTTCATTTTTCTCTTAAAAACCAATTGCACATGTGCTAAAAGATGATACCGGAAAACATCTTATTTAGTAGGAAAGAAACCGTTTAAAAACTGCCATAAAATTGGTACAAAACCAACGAAAATGTACAATGTTAGCATTTTTTTTAAAAAATTTCTGTTTTCTGATAACATCCGACAATTTTACATTTTCTATTTCAAACGTAGACCTGTGTTTTTCATTAAGTAAATTTTAAAATAAATCAATGCCAATTTTCATGACGTCATTCATTGCAAACTCGCAAAAATTAAAAACCAAAAAAATATAAGCTCAAGATCAATTAAACCACTGATTTAATAGATAGTATCTTTTAGGAGTTGTAAGCGAATAGGTTAAATGATTAAATTCCTTGTATTCCTTGTATGGTTTAAGTTACTGTATAAGATCCGTGGATGAGACTTTTTAGAATGTTTCGCAAAGTGTTCATCTGTAATCAAATATTAATATACCTTTTTCTGTTTTAGATGAAGACTTTCAACTGTGACGTGTGCTCGAAGAAGTACAACAAGAAGCAGAAACTGTTGCAACATACGGAGAAGGAGCATAATATAAAACATGAAAAAACGGCAAACTAGGATTGTGGAGTTTGTAGTAGCAAATTTACAGAGAGCAGAAAAATAATTCGCCATTAGAAAACAGCTCATGGAAGTCAGACGTACACAAAGTGGTAGCATTGTACACAAATTTAGGGCGACACTTCATCGTGTGCTAGGCATGAGGAAGACGCACATGGTACTCACACAGAGGTTCCAGAGATCATTAAAATCAAAATTGAGTGTCAGGAAGCAAAATATGCGATCAAAAAATTTCCCAGTCCTTCAAGATACAAGCGGACAACCAAATTGATGTGTTTAATTTTGTTACGGAGCATTTGGAAGACCTGAAATTGTTCTTGAGAAACAAAATAGCAGAGCTTGGACCTTTGAAGATACAATTATCTGTTTTCATACAGATGGTGAAACCAACAGATGATACCAAAGTCGGCTGTCATGATGATTGACCAAATGAACAATTCAATCCAAATTTTTTCAACCGGCGGAAGTGGTTTTGTTGTTCAAAAAATTGATCATTTGGATTTAAACATCAACAAATTCAATCCCATCAGAGGAAGCAGTTACATTGCTACACCATACGCTTTAGTTGGAAACCATTTTTTCTTGAATATCCGAAACAATGATAACAAATGTTTTGCATACTCACTACTCGCTGCATTGTATCCTGAGAACAAGAACCGAGAGGCTAAACCGACACAAGCCAAATTTGCTCAAACTCAATTTGGATAATATTGAGTTCCCAATGTCTTTGACGGATGTTCCAAAGTTTGAGAAAAAAACAATATTAGAATTAATGTTTTTGGTTTCGACAAAAACAAAATTTTACCACTTTATTTGTCTAAAAGAAAAACACAAAAAATTATTTCATTGTTGCTGCTGACCGATGGGTTTAATAGTCATTACTGCTTGAAAACAAACTTCCATGCTTTCATGGCCCGCCAACTCAGTGATATAGAACACCAACGATACAAGTTTTGCGAACGTTGCCTTCACGGCTTTCAAGACGCCCTATCACTTGAAAAACATTTGAAATTGTGTGGGGAGCATAAAGCTGTCATTATTACTATGCCAAAGGAAGACTCAAAAATTGAATTTACAAACTGGCATGAAACGTTTTCATTTGCTTTGGTTATTTACGCCGACACAACCTAAAGCATGACACTTGTCGTCAAAATCCTGACACTAGCTACACATTGAGCAAAGAAACTCAAAAACCTTGCGCAATAGGTTTTTGGGCTGTGGATAAAGATGATGGAAGTTATTATTATAGATTTTAAGGTGAGAAATGCATTCAAGAGTATTTTCGGTTACTCCGAGAGAATGCCAAATCTATTTCTGAGAGAAAACAAAAGCATTAACGTCTCATAATATCTGATTTGGAACGGATGAGAATGATTGATCTGAGTACGAGATGCATTATTCATCAGAAAAGCTTTAACGACGAAAAAGTTATCCATCATGATCATTTTACATTTTCTATTTCAAACGTAGACCTGTTTTTTTTATTAAATAATTTTTAAAATAAATCAAAGCAAATTTTCATGACGTCATTCATTGCACACTCGCAAAAATTAAAAACCAAAAAAATATAAGCTCAAGATCAATTAAACCACTGATTTAATAGATACTATCTTTTAGGAGTTGTATGCGAAAAGGTTAAGTGATTAAATTCCTTGTATTCCTTGTATGGTTTAAGTTACTGTATATGATCCGTGGATGAGACTTTTTAGAATGCTTCGCAAAGTGTTCATCAGTAATCAAATATTAATATACCTTTTTCTGTTTTAGATGAAGACCTTCAACTGTGACGAGTGCTCGAAGAAGTACAACAAGAAACAGAAACTATTGCAACATATGGAGAAGGAGCATAATAGAAAACATGAAAAAACGCGCAATCTGGGATTGTGGTTTTTGTAGTAGCAAATTTACAGAAAGCAGAAAGCCTAAAGCATGACACTTGTCGTCAAAATCCCGACACTAGCTACACATTGAGCAAAGAAAATCAAAAACCTTGCGCAATAGGTTTTTGTGCTGTGGATAAAGATGATGGAAGTTATTATTATAGCTTTGAAGGTGAGAAATGCATTCAAGAGTTTTTTCGGTTACTCCGAGAGAATGCCAAATCTATTTCTGAGAGAAAACAAAAGCATTAACGTCTCGTAATATCTGATGAGGAACGGATGATAATGATTGATCTGAGTACGAGATGCATTATTTGTCAGAAAAGCTTTAACGACGAAAATGTTATCCATCATGATCATTTTACTGGCGAAATCTACGAAGTTGCACACAACAGCTGCAATCTGAAGCTTCGTACGCAGACTTCTACGCCTATTTTTTTCCACAGCCTAAGTAAATATGACGCAAATCATCTACTGAAATACATTGAATTCCAATCGGAATAAAAAATGACAGTAGTTCCTTGCAACAGTGAGACATACATCCCATTCTCGTTCTTTGTTCCTGTTGGTACAACAAAAGATGACAAGCTATTTTACGAAGAATTTCGTTTCCTGTACAGTTTTCGTTTTTTATCGGAGAGTCTTGCCACTCTGGCTACAACACTCGAAACAAAGGACTTCATTCAATTATATAAACATTTCCAAAAACATGTCGAAACTTTGCAAAAGAAAGGAGTTTTCCCATATTCGTATATCGATAGCTTTGAGAAACTCTGTGAATGTTCGTTGCCTCATTATGATGATCAGTGGATAAATTCACTGTCTGGTCAAGATGATGTTTTTGAGGAGGATGTTCAGCATGCTTAAAAGTTTGGAGTATGTTTGGCTGCAAAAACTTTGGTGACTATCTCATGTTGTATCTCAAAACTGATGTCATTCTTCTGGCTGACGTGCTTAAAAAATGCCGGAGACTGTTTGATCAAATATATGGATTAGACCTATGTCATTACTATAGTGCACCCAATATTTCATTTGAAGCAATGCTGAAAACAACTGAAGTGAAACTGGACTTGCTCTCTGATATAGATATGCTGTTGTTTTGTGAGAGAGCAATCCGTGGAGGTTTGAATGGAATTGATGGAAAGCGGTATATGAAAGCTAACAACAAACACTTGGATGACTTTGATGAAGAAAAGATGAGTACGTTTGGACTTTTTCTGGACGTCGTTAACTTATACGGTTCAAATACTTAACTTATACTTATGCGGTACAATGACGAAAAAACTGCCAACCGGTGGATATGAATTGTAAGACATCAGTTTGGACAAGATCATGCAAAAATCTGACGAAAGGGA
Organism: Convolutriloba macropyga; assembly: GCF_964194025.1. Taxonomy (NCBI): domain Eukaryota; kingdom Metazoa; phylum Xenacoelomorpha; order Acoela; family Convolutidae; genus Convolutriloba; species Convolutriloba macropyga. The sequence continues at coordinate 45,958,346 of NC_134480.1, forward strand.
TGTTGGGTACTTTGTAATGGTTGATCTGAATTATCCTAGCAACTTTCATGACAATCACAATGATTTTCCTTTGGCTGCTGAGAAGTTAAAAATAGATGCTGAGATCCTTTCTCAGTATCAATTAGAATTGGGGAACAAGACCAGTCGTATCCCGAAGCTTCACGAAACGTTTCAGTCAAAGCAAAATTATGCATGTCATTATTCAGTTCTAAAGATTTATTGTCAACAGGGGCTCCAAGTAACCAAACTACATAAAACTCTGAAGCTCAACCAGAGTGACTTTATGAAGTGCTATATTGAACAGAATACAAAGTTGCGACAGCAACCCGGTATTAGCACTTTCGAAAAGAACTTTTTCAAATTGTTGAACAATTCATGCTTTGGAAAGACTATGGAAAATTTAAGATCTCGATACAAAATGGTATTTGTTGAAAACGACGAGAAAGCAAAATTCTACTGCAACAATTACAACTTTGAGAAATTTACCATTTTTCGAGAGAACCTAGTCGGAATCACTCTTAGCCAGAAGGAGATCAGGTGGAATAAACCAACTTATCTGGGTGCTGCTACCTTAGATCTGTCAAGACTACATCTGTACAGGTTTCATTATGCAGACATGAGGCCTTTGTTTGACAACAAAGCTAGTGTAATGTACCGTGATACTGATTCCCTATTTTACGACATTGAGACGGATGACATATACGAAGACCTTGCACAACTGAAACATGTACCTGATTTGAGTGATTATCCCGGGGATCATCACTTGTGAGTGAATTGAACAAAAAAAGTGCCACTAAAACTATAAGATGAGCTGAATGGCGACATTGTGATGGCGACATTACTCTGTAAAATTTTTGCAAACAGTCAAACAAAGTGCCAAGGTTGTGAGCAAACACGTGAAAAAGACACTTCATCATGATAAATTCAAAGATGTGCTCAAATCCAAATTACCATTGAGAAAACTACTAACATCTATAACTAGTGACAAACGTACACCCTCAACATAACAGAGTCTAACAAAATTGCTTTGAGTGCATTTGACGATAAGCATTATTATCTGAGTGATGGCATTCGCTCATATGCTTATGGACACTACAAAATTGGTCAAAAACATAGAAATAATCCGGAAAGAACTCTAAAGTCCTATATTGAGATGAATGAACGTGAAAGTATCGGAGATTTAGCTGAACACTTGAACATTGAGATTGAGGGAACATATTCTCCACCTGATCCTGGGTTCTGGCAAACTGCTCAAATTGATTCCGATGATGACGAAATTGTTGATTTTGATGTAGCTCCCAAAGAAAACCCGTTTCCCACGATGTCCCTGTATCGATTTCGAAGCTGAGGAAGAGCCGCCCTCAAAGAAACAACGCTTGTCCAGTAGGCGCTAAACATTGATGATGCTGCCCAACTCAACCCCGGTTGGGAGTCTCAAGAAGTAACGACGAGGAGATACAACAACCCGCGACTTCTCCGCGCTGGAGCTTCTTGTGACAATAACGGCTCTAAAAGGGGATAGCTGCCCGATCCCACCTCGGTTAGGAGTTGCAAGAAGTAATGACGAGGAGATACAACAACCTGCGACTGCTCCGTGTAGGAGCTTCTTGTGACAGTAACAGCTCTAAAAGGGGGTAGCTGCCCAATTCCACCCGGTTGGGAGTCTCAAGAAGTAACGACGAGAAGATACAACAACCTGCGACTGCTCCGCGCAGGAGTTTCTTGTGACAATAACAGCTCTAACAGGGGATATTGATTTCTTTTTCTACGCGTGCTTTTCCTACAATATCCAGATGTCCAGAGAACACAAATAGATGTTGTTGACGGAGAAGCAGTTTTAAACGGGTTTATACATAAAACTGAGAAGTGACTTAAAACTGAATTTTGTGTCTTAAATTTTTATTAGATGTTTGTTATAAATAGTTTGTTGTTTGTTCTTAACCTTGCTTTATTAATTTAGTTTCTAGTTTATTTCATTTTTACAATTAAAGCAAAATAGTAGTTCCAAGCTTTCTGTTAAAAGAATGGTTGTTTTGTTTTTTGTTTCCTCTGAGTCAATGATTAACCATCAAGAGACAAGATAACCGCGGAGTTTGAGTAAATAACCCATAAAAAAAGGTAGCTCTCTATTTCAAAATGAAGTTTAGGTACGTCTATTACATAATCAGGCAACAATCCTGACATACTGGGAATAATTGCCAAGAACTTTTCATCCGCGCGCATGATCGAACATGTTTGGGTAAAATGTGCCAAAAAGTGAGTTCAGGTGTACTGGTATGTTACTAATAGCCATTCAAGATACCACAGGGGGTCACTATTATACCGTGGTAATTTCCATTCAGGAAGGGTATCGTTCTTTTTACTAGTGATTGCTTCCGCAAACTGTTTTATCAAATCCGTGGAGTCCAAAGAAGAAAAAAATTGTGTGGCATGCAGTGGGCCACCCCAAAACAACGCGCTTGGAACACTAGATCCATACATTGGCGGAATGATGGGAGTGACAAAGGTTGGGGCGGCAGCAGCGGAACGACTAAAGGGATTCAGTTGCATGAAGTCTGAAGTAACGTGATCTCGGAAATTGCTGATGTTTGTACATGAGAGGAGGAGCGGAGCAATGTGGGGGCACAAGGGTTGTAAAACATGGCTGGAGGCAGGCATTTTATGTTTACCAATGTAGCTGCAAGTGGGACTGCATTAGATGGAATTGAATGCGGAAAATTTTAAACATATGGATGCGCCGGCTTGGTTCCAATATTTTAATTACAAGGATTTAAATTACAATATTTGCCATGAAGATGCTTTTGAATGATTTTACCCATTGCAAAAACAAGGAAGACAATGGTACTATCTGTCCACATGAATACTCTATCCAAAGAAACGGTTAAAGCTCGACAGAGTTACCATATTAGACGTGCAGCGAGGAAAGCGGCTTATAATTCCAACTCAAGAACAGTCATTAAATTCATAGTTGGGACGCGGGTCTCGCCCAGGACAAACGCCAGCTCTGTTTGAATCTCGCCGGAAGAGGATGTTAGTTGGGCCCTAAGAAAAGCTAAAGCACTAAATACGTCTTGCAAGCTCTCACCAAACTTCTTGATATATTAACCTAGCTAACTGCGGCAGTTCACCACACCATGCATGGAATCTATCCACTGTGTCTTTGGGTACCTCATTATCCAAAATTTGTCCATTGACACGCCAAAAGTGTTTCAAGGTTAAAAGAGCGCCTACAGTATACAGTGCGATAAGACCACATGAATCCTAGATCTTTGACACAAGACTTAAGACCAAGTACTGTGTTAAACTTTTTGTGATGGTGCTTTTACTAACCCTGCTCACAACCAGAGTTTCTTTGTTGTGATTCCACTTAAACCTAAGCACCTGAAATAAATTCTTTTTGGATGAAACAACGACTTTAGGTTCAGTAGAATGAGGAGACCCATAAAATTGTTCAGCTAGATCTGGTACAATGCTTACAAACTTAATAGGCTTGAATCCACCTAGATGGAGAAAGTGTACCAATTCCTCAACCTATTGAGGGCCCTTTCTATGGATTCCAATAAATCTAACTCATCGTCCAATTAGAAGTTCTCAAGGACGGCTTTTGTGGCTTCAGGATACTCTTTGGCTTTGTGCGTTTTTATCGCAGATGGGAGAGTTTTTCGCCCAAAAACTTTTGCGTCTATACTGATGTACACGAACATTTGATCTATGGCCATCCCGCTACAAAAAACGCAATGATGAATGAGCATATGGTAGCACTTCCACTTGGAGGAACATTCACTCAGAGTCAGCGAATGTTGTGGGAACCGAAAGAGTTTATAGATTGGGTTCTGTTTTAAGTCAAGTCCGTTGAGTAATGACTTAATAAGAGATAGGTCATGGAAATCAACTGACCCGTGAACTAATCTACAAACTATGCGCTGTTTGTTCGGAATGACAACTGGATGGTGTTGTAGGTACCAGTCTCGTTAGTGTCGCATAAAATAAAGACCGTGGTATCATTACAAGAAGAGCCTCCGACTAAAATTCAGTCACCTAAAGGATGACTTTCACATCAAAAACAGTGAAGTTGAAGTAGTTTTACTCAATGATCGCCCCTTAGAAGGTTTCTATCAAACATGAGAAGCACAGTTATGCTTCAGCTAGTAACTTTGCTCGCTGAATGGGAGGCTTTTCTGTAAGTACCTGTCACTCCCATATGCAGTGATTACCCTTAAAAACACATTGAAGCCATAAATTGGAGGCGTTGATGTTGTCGAGGCTTCTCTCTGAGTATTCTTGGGTTGCGTGTTAGGCAAATTTCGTCATGAGTAGTATATAGATGGACCAATGTCCCCGCTGGGGGGCTGAGGAACCCCATGTATAAATAGTAGGTTTAGCGTATTTTTTTGAGATTTATGTTCTCCCTTATGTATTAGGATTGGTAAAAAAATCTAGTGTTTTCTACATGTATTAAGATAGGCTATAACTGCCATGTATTGGGATTAGGATTAGAATCTACTTGTACTAAGATTAGGAATAGAATCTACATATATAAAGATTAGCTTTAACCACTGCAATGTATAAAGATTAGTTATAGCCGCCGCCATGTATTCAGATTAGGTATAACCGTTGCAGTGTATTGAGATTAGTTATAGCCGCCGCAAAGTATTAAGATAAAGTATAGATTCCAGGGTATTTTATGCGGTTCTGGCAAAATTTTTGCCAAATCTTTGAGATTTCGTGTAGTTTTACGCTGTTCTGTTTTCTAAGTGTTCTATCTACTCTCTTTTGTATGGTTAAAAATGTCAACGTTTTTAAAAATTGAATTGGAAACGGTATAAATAAGAGACACGGTATAAATTATGCACATCAAACCTCAAAATCATTCGAACATTTACATTAAATAGTTATAAATCATTATCAAAATAACTGAAAACCGAGGTACATTCAGCCGAGTGTGTTATTAAATTCGACAAAATTGAAGAACTTGCGTAGCTAATTGAGTAATTGGTACCATCGTTAAAACCTTATATCAACTTTTTTTAGCCGTCAGCTTAGTGTTTACCGAAATCAACATTTAGTTACTAATTAAATTCAACATATGCACATCATGAATATTGTTTAATTTTGTTTGTAAAAATTTAAATAGATGAAACGCAGCATAAATAGCGTAGAGTTCACACAAGTTCTTTATTTTCTGGAGTTGTCTATATGTCATTTTATGATACATTTTTTTTCAAAAATTTATAATGTGTGACTGATCGTGCTAGAGAATCTGCGTAGCAGTAGTTCCTATTGAGACGACCAATCATTATCCAATGTTCATCAACCTCACTGCATGGGGAAGCTTTGTTGACTGCAAAACTGAATTTGGAACAAAATGTGCTGGAAATGATCCAATATATAGGAATATGAGCTCTGCAATGCGCTCAATAATGCCACGAAATGAGGCTTTATCCATGACAAATAAGTCTTCTTTTCCTTTTCTCACAAGCACCGTTTGTACAAGGAATCGTGACAGAACAATCAAATTGAAAAAATTCGTTTAGTTGAGAGAAGCAACAATCTTTGAATTTTGTATCTTTGTCGACCGTTTATTTCTAAGTGCTGGGCTAAAACAAAACAATAAGTTTAAAAAGTCAAATGAAAAATAGAAAAAGAATATAAATATATTTATTTGAAGTTATTCTACACCAATTGACATCCATTAATTAGTTATTTTAATGTAACGAGCCACAGCTAGATGAAGAGGAGATAAGACCTACAAATGTTCTAATACAGAAAGCATGTATATGAAAAACTGAAAAAATATGAAAAAATGCTCAGACATTTGTAGCAACCGTTCCAAACTGATCAATTTTAACAGTGGACATTCTTTCTCCCAGAACAATTATTTCTGTCGCGTTTCTTAGCGGACGATCGAAAAACATTTCCAATCAAATACTTTCACCGCTGAGTTCAGGATAATCAATATGTTCTCCAGAATCTTGAAGTGAAGTGAGATGAAATACAAGCATGTTATGGTTCTGAAATTGATGATTCGGTAATGCAAGAACTTCTCTCGTTAAAATTCCTTGCTTTCATTGATGTTACGTATGCTCTACAGACAATAGTTGTATGAGTCGAAGTATCATTGTCGTTGTATCATTGTATGAGTCGTTGTATCATTGTATGTTGTAGCCTAAGTTCTCGCAAAACATTTAACTGGCAATGGAAAAAAGTTTCTTGAAAATGTCCGGTGAATTCCAAATTGGTGTTCATTGCAATAGCTCTTCTTCTGATTTGAGCATTGTTAAAACGTTTTCCAGATCAAACTGGTCCTGCTGTGATGGAACAATAAATGTGCGTGGAATTGTTTCCTTGAAGTTGTAACAGGCGGGTTGATGAGTTAGTTGGTATTTGATAGTCTGGTGATACACATCGTTAACCACAATACGTCGTGTAAAAAAGGAACAGTCAAAAACCTTAAGGGAAACGTGAGGATTGTGAGCAATCATGTACAAATTAGGTCTTGCACGAATCAATTTCAGTCGTACTTTTGTATTTGGAAGCAATATTTTGTTCACATTAATAGCTAATTTAATGTAGTAAGAGCTTCCATATTTCAGCAAAAGTTCGTCCTCGCTATCTTTAATCGGGCTCTTCTCTTAATCGCTTGGTTCTTTTTCAAATTTGTATCCCTGAAAAGCCAAAATTACTTCATTATTTCTAATTGAAGCATTGATTTTATTGGAAATTAATGCCTTGTGTCCATAGAGACCAATAGATTTGTACCTTTGTTGATTGTTAAGATGCAGTTCACAGTTGGAGAAGAGTGAGTGTCATATATATTTTGGACGTGTTAGATAATGTATATCGCCATCTGTGATTGACATGCCCATATTTTTTTCCATTCTCATTTTTTTCATAAAGTCGTCAAACAATCTTTCCTTTTGTAGCCCAATTTTGATTTGAAGGTGGATATCTCTCAAATCAAGATAGATACTTCTAGCTGTTTCAAATTCAAGTTCAATGCTGCTTTCATCCGAGGAACTACTAGGATAAACTTCTTGAACATCAGAAGATTCAATTGGTTCCAAAACAGGATTTTTTCAAAAATCTCCAAGCTAGAATTTGTAAAGTGTGCATGTCGAAAATTAGAATTGTTTGTTGATCTAGAATTCATTTTAAATTTGCAGATATATCTTCTCTTGTCCGAAGATGTCGCCTGATTTTTGGAGGGGATGTACGAATAATGCGACGCTTTCTTCTTGTTTTTGCTGCACCTAGCTGTTTGCGTAAAAACTTCTTTCCAACAATAGCAGCAACAGATTTGAGTTTTTCCTTCCCCGTCATAACATTTCCAGTTTCAGGAGGAGCCATTTCTATTAAATCAGCACCCACTCCTTTTGCTACTGGGACAACATATCGTCTCAAAAACAGAATTACTGTCCTACCAATTGTTTACGCTAAAGCTCTAAATCCCCTACCCTTTCTCTGTCATATCTCCGAAAATGCGGTTAGTCACTATCAGCAACTATTTTCTACAGCTTTAATTCTAAAAATGATTATCAGAAGATTATAAAAGGAACGCATCGTAAAAGAGCAACTTTTGAATCACCCACTATATTGCATTCAACGAAATTACTATATATCATTAAGTGATGTATTCGTACAATGTCATAAAGTGACTTTTGAAAAAGTGCCCAGCGCCAATCATGAAAACACCCATCCAATAGATAGCTTCTTCACATCCAAAGACATGACAAAGATCAGCGCTAAATAAAACAACAAGTAAGGAACTCTCATTGGGAACACGCAAAGAAATTTGCAGTGTAATTTTGTTAACGTGTAATCTGATTGGTGTTTTTCACACTTTTAACGTTCCTGAGCGTTTTTTGTTCATTCTGTTTACAATATCAGAGATCAAGGAATATCCACCTGGATCAAGTGTGTAAAAGCCTGACGGTTTTATATCCGGTGTTGCTTCATCTAGAATTTTTCTTCAGATGATGTTTTGGTACAAGGAGAGTTAGACAGTTCTGTAATTGCAACTTTCCATTCTCTTCAAGATTTATTTGTTCCGGAAGAAAATTTGTCAAAAAATTTAAAATATTGTTTGGGTAACAATCAAAAGAAGCATTCAAAACCAACTCTGCAGAAAAAAAAAATCACTCTAAATGATACACTTTGCAAACACTTGTTCAAAAAATTTGCTCAGAATTTCATCACCTTGTTCTTCGTAAAGGTTATAAGTTGGTGGATTCAAAGCTACAATTTTAACAATTTGAAAAATCTTAATTGTGAATTGAGACTTGTAACCTTTTCTAAATGGGATATAGTACTAGGAGATTTGAGCGTTGTCTCCAATTTCAAGCGTGGTTTTTGTACTCATTATTAGGGTTTTTGTAAGAAAGTGATAAAAAATCTGAATTTTTAACGTTTCTGGGAGATTTACTTATAGATCTGTTAACTCTTGTTTGTTCATAGTTTAACTTGTGTTCATAGTGTTAATAAAACTATCCATTTCGTCAACGTATTTTTCACCATTTTCTTCCTTGTGGCGATAAATAATGTTTTTCAAGGATCTAATTGCGTTTTCCACTACAGCAGCTTTTGTTTCACTTCTTGTAGAGTAGATTTTGATGTCTTTACTCTTGCAAGTTTTTTTGAATTCTCCTCCAAACTCAGTACCTTGATCAAACCACACTCTATCAGGTTTAGTGTTCATCCTTAAGATTTTTTAAAGGCAGCTATATTATCAGAAGAATATTTTAACTTCATTGGTCTAACACGCACCAGGCGAAAAAATACGTCAACACATACGAATAAATTTTTCAAGCCGTTGTTAATTTCGGACAATTGATCCATGAAAGCCAAATCGAAACACCAAATCTCATTGATACGTTTTGCAAAAGCAGGTATTCTCTGAAATGTCGAATTGCTTGTCGAAATCTACTGTAAGAACTCTATCTGTATACAAAATTCAGTAACCTTTTTTGTTGACAATCCACTAGCTCACTGAAGGTTTGGAACTGAACCATATGCGGCTTTTCCGACCCTGTTCAACATCTGTAGCTCAGCTGTTTCAGACTTGTAAAGGAGTCAAACTTCCTTGGTTTTTGCTTTTGGCATATTTGTTTATGATTTGATATGGATTGAGACATATTGCGTAAAGATTGCGTAAAAAACATCAGGAAATTCGAAGTTTTTCCTCTTCAGAGAGTCTATAAAGTCAACAAACGTTTGCATCTCAACCGTCTAACAAATTGGAATCAGTTAGGGACAGCCTATGGCAAGGTGAATTTAAAAATTTATTGATCAGTGATTCGTTGCTGGAAGCCTTTGTTTTAGCGTTAACTTGTTTTTGAATAATTTCTAATGTTTTGGAACTGAATCCTGTTTTTCGTTATATTTGTCCAGTTTTTGAGGTGATAACTTGATTTTTTGGTCATAGAGTTGCTGAGGAATCAAAACAAGCTGATCCATTTCAAGAGAGACGATTAATGATTGACGGAGTTAAAATTGATATAAGACTGATCCCTCTTTTTGAGCTCAGTATCTGTCTTGTTTTACCGAGACTAGTTCTTTTTAGAACAGGCATATGAATTTCTTCTCTGATTTTTAAGACTTCTTAATTTTGAATTTCTCTTAGCTCTCCTCTGAGAAGGTTTACTATACACTCGTTTAGAAACTGTATGAAGTCTTTGAGACGACATTTGAGGAAAGTTATTTTGAAGCTCTGGGAGTACTTCTGGAAAGCGATCAGAGTAGAGAGATGCTGTGTGCTCATCGTTCAAAAATGTAATCTGTTGCTTGCTTTGAGGTAGAAAAAAACTGATGGAGTCCAACCACTGTCATTACAGTATCTTAGAGAGTCGATCGTTTTTGGTGTCAAGACAGTAAGTATATGACTATTTGGAACTGAAGTTGCTGGGGTTTACCAGTCTTATAATTGAGATCCCAATTCAAATTGTTGACTGAGTATGTTATTTTTTAAGACATCTCTGGGTGATTTGAATAAACAAAATGGGTGTTCTGCTCAATATCCATTCCTAGTCCGCTTTGATGATGAAAGATATTGTGCTTTATGTGTACTGTAGTTGAACCTTTTTGTCTTCTGGCGGTAGCTATTTTTATGAAATCTTTCGAACTCGAAATTTATTCACAAGAGTTGATAAAAACAAAAAAAAACTATCAAATTTTAGTTGACAATTTTCAGAAACTAACCAGTCATGGATGAGATGAGATTTCTTAATTCACTTTGTCCACTTCGTCCAATGAAATAAAATTCGTTCTAATGTGGAAAATATTTTGTTCATAATTTCGGGGAAGGAAAAATATATCCCACTGACAAAATCGCAACCCAAACTTTTGTCTCCTCGCAAGTCTCAGCTAATGTAATTCGTACAAAAAAACAAGCTAAAAAAAACAGTATGGCAAAAAATTGGCCATAAAAACTACTAATGACCGGTACACGTCTGTCCAATATATTTCCAAGATCGTCGTTCTTGATTTTTGCAATCAAAGACGAAGTTACCTAACTGAAGTCCCTTATCAGTGTAATCAGTCATTTTTACGTTGTCTTCTTCCCCATGTATAAAGGAACTATGCAACGAATTGAGACGTAAACAACAATAAAGCCAAATATTAACAAAAGTACAAAAAACTATACATAACATACAATCAAAAAGTTGTTCCGTCAAAGGAATCAATGAGAAAAGCATCACATTTAAAAAAAGTACCAAAATTAGGAGCAAGACTATTAAAGAATAATAAAGTATCGGAACGCAGTGGTTGTAGATATTTTTAACCAACTCATTCTCTAATACAATCCTAATTTCAGAGAGATAATTTAAAATTGAAATTATTAAATTACAATCTTGATTGCAAACATTAAATATTATCAAAAAATTCAAAGTTCAAACCTCGTAATCGTAATTTTTCTTTTGTGCACAACGATGAGTCTGCACAATGAAGAGAATAATCAAACTTTTCATTGATCCAATTTATGGCGTGCATATTTTTTGTGTTCCATTTTGATGGAAAAATTGGTTTTTAGTCATCAGGTGGGAGAAAATTGTATCCAAGTTCAACTCCGTCCTTAAAGATTCCCATTTCTTTAACCATTTATCCCTCTAAGCATTTTAAATCTAGTACAACAAGTGGCATTCATTCCTCTGGAAAGATTTTTCGAAAAGTGGTCAACACTCTAGTATCTGGAAAATACGTGGATGACAAAATGTTATATAGATGAAAAAGAACAGACCAGTAACATGACCCAAGAGACATGAGCTCGGAATTTGAGGTTACATGTAACATGAGGAAGGTCCATGCGTGTTGACAGAACACTCTCGATCTTGCTAGAAAAAAGTCCAGATTTGAATTCCCTTATCCAATAAGTCCTCCGTGGGGTATTTTTGATCAGTTTTCTCTAAGTTGACGTTTTGATCTTAAATTTTACAAGCTGCCAGGAAACAAATTTTTCGTTTTTCGTTTTCGGGAGCATTGGAAAATAACTACTGTAACAATTGAAAAAGTTTAATATGTGACAATATCCATGAACTTTTTTCTTTATTTATTAGTCTTTTGACAGTCTTTTGAAAATCTCTACATAAGAAAGAAGGTCAGGAAGGTGTTCCAATAATTTTTGGTATTCCTCTTTTTTAATTCACTGTCGGTCAAAAATTTTTTTCGAACTCCGTTCCAACGATGTTGTGAAATTGAAACTTTTTGTTTATCAGAATACTAAACTAGTGCGGCGTAGACCGTTATGAATAACCCAATTTTGTTCTAAAAATTGAACGCGCTGTCAAGTTCATCAATTTTGGGATAATTTAGAGTTTCAAGGACTGTATAGGAAGATTTTTTTAAGTTTGTAGTGAAGTCAAACGTGAAATATTTTCGATACATATCTTATATTCCAAAAAATATTTAAAGAAAAACCAATATTCCAACTCATTTTCAGTTAAGAAAAAGGAAAAATGAACAAAACGTATAATATAAAAAGACAAACAAATTATAAAATTACACATTTACTGAAATTTACATTATTGAATATTAGAAAAGTCTTTCAAATTTTATATCAACTCCTTGAATTCATCCAGAGTGTAGCTGACATAAGTCACTTGTTTGAACTCGTTGTTTTCTTTTCGACAAAAACGTCAAATTTGTTCATAAATTGAAGCTGGGTTGTCCTTGATGTATTGGAGGAAAATAACAAAGAGTGTGCGGTTTTGTACAATGCTAACCTCTCACTTTGTGGCACTGTTCCAGCATGTGTTCCAATCTTGTATCTTTGTTGAAGTGAGGTTGGTTTTCTCTCATCTCTAATTCACCATTCAGAAGTTCCTCCTTGAGGAAGCAGAATTTTCCAATTCGCAGTTGTTGGTACTTTTCAAAAGTCCCAGAATTGTCTTTTCCAAAGACTTGGAAAATTGGTTCAGTATGAAGTTGTCCGTTTCCTGAAGTCTGGGACACAGTAAATCCCCCAAATCTTTTTCAATTAGAACCAAAGTCCTGGTTTTTTTGATATCAAAGGAACCAAATAAATTCCTGGTTTTGGTGAGGATTGAGTGTACATAGAAGGAGCACTCGAATGAAAAGCTGATACATTAGACAGAAACACTTCTAAAACTTGAGCTGAGAGTGTAAAATTGTCGAAATGATTTATATTTGTAACCAATTCCTCTCAAAAACTAGAAATTTCTTTTTATACCTATAAAAGATGTACTAAATTAAAATTCCTTTTATGATAATGACGTCTTTTATACCCATAAAAGGTATACTAAAGATATTTCCGTATAACTTAGTCTATTCAGAAATCTTGAGATTCGCAAAGCTTTTAACCAGAAATTCAAAAAGATCCTGGTGTTTAGCTGGTCTGTGTTGCTTTAAAGCAAAATAGTGCTTGAAATTTTTCGAAAAAGTATAACGACGAATTCTTCTAGCGGACTGTTTCATGAATTGCATCTTTTCGAACGTGTTTTCTTAGTTTTTGAGCGAATCAAAAGTTCTTAACTCCACATATAGAAAATTAAGTAACATTAGATTTTGTTTCCATATGAAGGTTCTATTCTATTATCATAAAAAAATTGCAGCAATAATTTGGCAGCAATAATAAGTTTTACCTGAATTTTTTTATAGATCATAGCGACAAAGCTTTTTCTTTTCTGTGTCAGTTAAGGAGTATAAACCTTTTCTACTCACTCGAAAATACTCCGTTGATACTCATAACGACAACTTTTGTACAAAAAAGACTGGTCGTTACCGTATAATTCTCATTTCATCCTCATTGAAAGAGATAATAGAGAAAATAGAAAACCTGTTTTATATTTATCAAACAGTAGATTGCTTTCACACACTCTATAAACATCAATTCTTTGTTTCCATTACAGAAGAGTCAGGACTGGTCTTTACCCAGTTAATCATAGCTGTGAAGCACAACTTGGAGAGAAAGTACGTGGAAAAGTACCCAGTGTCTCCAAAAAACTATTGAGTAGAACGATTCAAGCGTCACTTACTACGCGCTGAACAAAGAAATGTGAGCACTCAAATCCTTCGATCATCCTTTCTAGATAGAATTCAATCCCTTAGAAACTCAAAGTAGGAGAGTGAATTAATAAATATTGTTGATTGTTTGTTAGATGGTAATGGCATAAGTGATAATCCTCTTTTGCATTTTGAAATTAGAAAACAACATATTTAATGTTGTCTGTGCTTTGTGATTTGTGTTTGTTTTTATAATTCGAAGTAGCGTAAAGCTAAAAATTTATTTATAAAATTGTTTTTGCTTTAAAATCAAAAATTGAAACAACTTTTTTTTATAAATCATAATTTTTTTTCAACGTTTTCTCTCGAATATCAATTTTTTTAAAAAAAATCTGAAATGTCAAAAAAAAAATTCGAAAATTGTCATTTAAGAATGCAAAAATTATTTTTTTTTTCATTTTACTATATGATTTTTTCGCAAAAATTGAGTTTTTTACAATTTAAAGTGACAACTTTCGAAATTGTTTTGCTTTATTAAATATCAATTTCGAAAATTTTTATTAAAAATCGAAAAAACGTTTTAATTTTATTTCTTAAAAATCAATTTTTAGTTCAACTTTTTTTTCTAAAAATTAGAGACTTTTTTATCACACTGCTTTTTTGCTGGAACATAGCTTGCATTGTGACTGGAAATTCTTGGAGTAAAGAAATAGTTCAAAATAAAAAAAGAAATGAACTGAAACAAAAGTATAAATACATCACAAAGTTCTCTGAAAGAAATCAAGTATAAATTATACAATTTACATTTTTTTCAAAAAGAGTTCTCGCAAAATAATCTGACAAGTTTTGAATTTCGTTGAGAAATGGTCGGACTCTTTCAACGATTGCTGGAAGTTCTGTAAGTGGAAAACTGTCGGGAGTTGTTGGAGCGTCGTCTCTTAGCACAATTGGGATGTGAGCTATTGCGTCCTCTATGGAGGGGTTTATCATTAAGGGTGTAGTCGACATATGAGAATTCACCATTGAAAGCTATTATACAACCGAAACAGAAAAATATTGACTGTTTTTTAGCGTCGAAGGATTTTGTAATCATTGAAACACAGTATTCAAAGCCATGGGCTGTTATTTCCATTTTAGCCCACGTCAAGATGCTCTAGCAAGCCTCTCGGAAGAGGAAATGCAGAGAGGAAACAGAAAAAGAGAACATGATGAACATAGGGTAGATTATTTGAGAAACAAAGGCTACAAAATCGTTGAAGTCTGGAGTGTAACTGGTGGGAAAGTGTTAATGAAGAGGAAAATGTCAGAAATCGCGTGAGGCAGAATTTTCACTTCAAACTACCTTAAATAGCAAGAGGTCCCTTTCGCTAAAATCATGATATGAAAATGTTTGGATATGTATAGTGTGATCTCTAAGTTCCAGATGGACTAAAATTCTCTATTTTCCCTGCTATTTTTAAAAATTTTATATTAGGATTAGATGTGAAAGTATGCAATAGAAAACAACCTACTCGAACAACCTCAACGAAATTTGATTTTGAGTTTCAAGTTAGAAAAGGAAAAATTTTTACTCCATTACTCAACTTTTATCTCAGCCTTACTTTGAAATGCTCAAAAAAGTTTAGATTTGTAGATTAAACGCCTAAAAAAAGCTTCAACAGTTTTGTTCGGTCATTGGTAGACGCCAGAAAGGCGAGTGATGAAAATCCCGACTCTATAGTTGTGGCTGAGACAATTGTATTGTTGGGTAACAGCTCTTATGGGTATCAAATTATGGACAAAAGTAGGCATACAGAGATCAAGTACCTGAACGATGAGAACCCGCACAAAACCATCAATGGAAACATGTGTAAGCGTCTGAACAAAGAGTCGAACAAAATTTGAGAAGTTGAGCTTGCAAAATCCAAAATCGAGCTTCGATAACCTATAATAATTGGGTTTATAAACTTCAATTCGCTAAGCTAAATATGTCGGAGCTCTATTACAACTTCTTTAAGTTTTGCGATGTTGACAAGTTTGAGGAGTTGGAAATGGACACGGATTTTCTTTATTTAGTTCTAGCGCACTAGAACTTGAACGATAGCATTAGACCTGATAAAAAGGAAAAATGGGAGGCTTTGCGAGAGAAGGGCTGAAGAAGGATTGTGATGATTCTTTCAGAGAAGATGCCTCACGCAATTGTTTCCCTAGAACATGCTGCTAAAAGCATAAGAAGCGCGATAAACGAGAGCCAGGACTCTTCAATGACGAACTCATATGTACCGAAAGGATACCGAAAGGATGTTAATACTGAACCGATCAGTAATATAGTCGATATATGGTTTTAACAGTCTTACCAACTACTCAGTTAGCTACGAAAATTTTTCTATTTTATCAAATTTATTAAACTTATCCGCTAAATGCACCCCGGTTTTCAGTTATTTTGATAATAGTTTATACCTTTTTAATGTAAAGTTAGAGTGAACTTGTAGTTTAATGGGCATAATTTATACCGTGTTTGTTATTTATACCTATCCAATTCAATTTTTTTTAAAAAAAAATTGTTATTTTTAACCAATCAAAGGCTAGTATTTAGAACACATAGAGAAACAAAACAGATTAAAACTACACAAAATCACAAAAGTTTTGGAAAAATTTTGCGAAAATTCTAAAAAAAACACTGGATTCTCTACTTAATCTTAATACATTGTGGCGGCTACAACTAATCTTAATACATTGCTACGGTTGTACCTGATCTTAATACATGGCGGTGACTAAAACTAATCTTAATACATTTAGATACTATTCCCAATCCTGATTTATTAAGGAGGTACCAAATCCAGAATTACGCTATTCCTAATCTTAATACATGGGGTCCTGACCCCCTCCCCTCATCTGTCAAGGACTGTGAACTTATTGCGCTTTAAAATTGCTCCTACCATTCAGCTTACTGCAGTGGGTCACCATTCTACTGTGACAATATCCACGGGGATTGTTTCCTTTTTACTAGCGATTGCTTCAGCAACCTGTTTTATCAAATCCGTGGAGTCTAAGGAGGACGAAGGTGTGGGATTCAGTGGGCAATCCCAACAAAACGGTTTTGGAACGGTAGTTCCATACGTTGCCGGAATGATGGAGTGACAAAGGTTGGGGTGGCAGCAGTGAAACGAGTAAAGGGATTCAGTTGCATAAATTCTGAAGTAGCCTGATCTGTTAGCATGCTGACGCTTGTACATGAGAGCAGGAGCGGAGCTATGTGGGGTCTTGAGGGTTGTATAACGTTTCCGTTGGTACGCTGTTTTATATTACCGATGTAGCTGCAATTGGGACTGTATTAGATGGGACTGATTCCGAAAAACCCCAGACGTTTGGATGAGACAGAGCAGGAACTACTTGCATTGAGGTGAAACTATTTCGATGCTGGTACCTCT
Source organism: Convolutriloba macropyga (assembly GCF_964194025.1). Taxonomy (NCBI): domain Eukaryota; kingdom Metazoa; phylum Xenacoelomorpha; order Acoela; family Convolutidae; genus Convolutriloba; species Convolutriloba macropyga. The sequence continues at coordinate 45,975,211 of NC_134480.1, forward strand.
ATTGTGGGGCGTTGGGTGGTTTAGCTGAGCTCCAAAATATTTTGGGAGGAGATCTGATCTGTGCAGGCGGAGAGTGGGCTAACTGATAGGCATTACTGAACAGCTCGCTCAGCTTACCTGTGTTGGAACCGTCTGTTGTTGATGTTTGTCCTCACCTGCTGAAATTCTAATTCTCTTATTGCAATTGTTTTACAATATCAGGGCACTCTCTGGCAATGCGGAGCTCTGCATTGTGTTGTTTTTCAAGTTTCTCTTTTGATATTTCTACATCGCATTGACGCTGGCTTAATCTTGCGGAGGAAATCAAGTGCTATACCGATTTTGAAAGTTGCGATGTACACTGCTCCTCTGTCTCTTCGTCATGTACCGAATCAATGTATCGTGGAGCAGCAGTGATATATTCGTCATTTTTCTTAGCTACAGCCTCCAACCGTTGTTCCAGGTTCATACAGGCGGCGACTGCATCTTCGCTCCTATGCGAATATCAGAAACCTCTTCATTTTTATCAATTACGCTGATGAAAGCATCTTTGCACTTTCCAATCAGGCGTTCTTTTTTATCTTTCCCAAAATGCCTATGAATGAATGCCCCTCAGTATGAATGCCCCTCAGTATGAATGCTATTAAGTATAGACTCTTTTGAAAATTTTTTGAACTTCTCCCGCATTGATTGTTGCCATGATTATATTAAAAGAGGGACCAAAAATCTAATTCACCAATAAAGTGAGCACACAAAAATACGCATAAAACTCAAATGGATTATACCGAACACTAAGATGACACTTTACCCAGCAAACCAGCAAAAAGCAAAGCTTTTGTCGAGTACAAAGTGCCCAGCGAAAGAACGAGAAAGGGCGGTGGGCGCACAGAAGCCGGACACGGGCAAAGCTGGAGACGGGACGGACCGGAAGAGACGCACAATGCGCTACGGACAACGGACGGAAAATTGAAAATGTCGGACGATCGACGCTCGACGAAGCGTGAAAACAATACGATACCAGGGAGACAGAAAACATAGGGTGAAATAAGCACGAGGGGGCGTGGAACAAGACAAACGAGATGTAAACGTTGGAAGAACGACGCGTTAAAAAATGAACGAGATTGAAACGTCGGGAATAACTAGGCAGACAAGGCGGAAAACGGTACGGACGGAACGGAAAAATTGAGCGATTATCAGGCGACAAAACGGGAAGCCGGGATAGAGCGGGAGGGAATTTGTAGAAGCACCAGGAGCCGAAAGAGACTCTGCTAGCAGACTAGGGCCGTTGAGACCAAGTACCTGAACGATGAGATCCCGCACAAAACCATCAATGGAAAAATGGTTAAGCGTCTGAATAAAGAGTCGAACAAAATTTGAGAAGTAGAGCTTGCAAAATCCAAAATCGAGCATCGAGAACCTATAATAATTGGGTTTACAAACTTCAATACGCTGAGCTAAGTATGTCGGAGCTCTACTACAACTTCTCTGATAAGTTTTGCGATGTTGACAAGTTCGAGGAGTTGGAAATGGACACTGATCTTCTTCATTTATTTCTAGCGCACTAGAACTTGAACGATAGCATTAGACCTGATAAAAAGGAAAATTGGGAGGCTTTGCGAGAGAAGGGCTGAAGAAGGATTGTGATGATTCTTCAGAGAAGATGCCTCACGCAATTGTTTCCCTAGAACATGCTGCTAAAAGCATAAGAAGTGCGATAAACGAGAGCCAGGACTCTTCAATGACGAACTCATATGTACCCAGAGGATTTGTCTCTGCAGCAAAAACTTTGTTGCTACGATGCCAAGTTGACAAGTACAAGTTTCATAGCAGAGGTGTAAACAAAAGAACCCTAGAAGCGACTGGGATTGGACCAATGGAAAAATATCAAAGTGGATCAAATTATCAATCTTACTTCAACAAACAGAGGGTTTAGCACAATAAATCATTGTATTGCTGCCTATGAACAGACTAAGAAGTGGCAGTCATATTTCTACCCCAAGCGCAATGTCGAGTCTGACGGTGTTGATACAGCTGCTTTTAATCCTTAATTTGATCAAAATTTCTTTTTACGTGGTTTCTAGTGTTAATGCTGAACCGATGAGTAATATAGTCGATATACGGTTTTAACAGTCTTACCAACTACTCAGATAGCTATGAAAATTTTTCTATTTTATCAAATTTATTAAACCAATCCGTTAAAAGCACCTCGGTTTTCAGTTATTTTGATAATAGTTTATACCTTTTTAATGTAAAAGTTAGAGTGAACTTGTAGTTTGATGGGCATAATTTATACCGTGATGTTATTTATACCTATCCAATTCATTTTTTTTTCCATTTTTTTTTCATTATTTTTAACCAATCAAAGGCTAGTATTTAGAACACATAGAGAAACAAAACAGATTAAAACTACGCAAAATCACAAAAGTTTTGGAAAAATTTTGCGAAAATTCTAAAAAAAAGCACTGGATTCTATACTTAATCTTAATACATTGTGGCGGCTACATCTAATCTCAATACCTTGCTACGGTTATACTTGATCTTAATACATGGCGCTGACTAAAACTAATCTTTATACATATAGATACTATTCCCAATTCTGATTTATTAAGGAGGTACCAAATCCAGAATTACGCTATTCCTAATCTTAATACATGGGGTCCTGACCCCCTCCCCTCATCTGTCAAGGACTGTGAACTTATTGCGCTTTAAAATTGCTCCTACCATTCAGCTTACTGCAGTGGGTCACCATTCTACTGTGACAATATCCACGGGGATTGTTTCCTTTTTAATAGCGATTGCTTCAGCAACCTGTTTTATCAAATCCGTGGAGTCTAAGGAGGACGAAGGTGTGGGATTCAGTGGGCAATCCCAACACAATGGTTTTGGAACGGTAGTTCCATACGTTGCCGGAATGATGGGAGTGACAAAGGTTGGGGCGGCAGCAGTGAAACGAGTAAAGGGATTCAGTTGCCTAAATTCTGAAGTAGCCTGATCTGGTATCTTGCTGATGCTTGTACATGAGAGCAGGACTGGAGCTATGTGGGGGCTTGAGGGTTGTATAACTTTTCCGTTGGCACGCTGTTTGATATTACCGATATAGCTACAATCGGGACTGCATTAGATTGGACTGATTCCGAAAAACCCCAGACGTTTGGATGAGACAGAGCAAGAGCTACTTGCATTCAGGTGAAACGACTTTGGTGCTGGTACCTCTATTGTGGGGCCGTGGGTGGTTTAGCGGGGTTCCAAAATTTTTTGGGAGGAGATCTGATCTGTGCAGGCGGAGAGTGGGCTAACTGATAGGCATTACTGAACAACTCGCTCAGCTTACCTGTGTCGGAGCCGTCTGTTGTTGATGTTCGTCCTCAGCTGCTGAAATTCTAATTCTCTATCTAATTGCAATTGTTTTACAATTTCAGGGCACTCTCTGGCAATGTGGAGCTCTGCATTGTGTTGTTTTTCAAGTTTCTCTTATTACTTTTGATATTCCTACATCGCATTGACGCTGGCTTCATCTTGCGGAGAAACTCAAGTGCTATCCCGATTTTGAATGGTGCGATGTATAATGCTCGTCTGTCTCTTTGTCATGTACCAAATCATTGTACCGTGGAGCAGCAGTGATATATCCGTCATTTTTCTTAGCTATAGTCTCCAACCGTTGTTCCAGGTTCTTACAGGCGGCGTCCACATCTTCGCTTCTATGCGCAATATCAGAAACCTCTTCATTTTTATCAATTACGCTGATGAAGGCATCTTTGCATTTTACAATCAGGCGTTCTTTTTTATCTTTCCCATAATGCCTATTACTGGCCTTGTTGATTTCAGTATAAATGCTATTAAGTACAGCATCTTTTTGGAGATTTTTTGACCTTCTCCCGCATTTATTGTTGCCATGATTATATTAAAGCAGCGACCAAAAATCTAATTCACCAATAAAGTGAGCACACACAAAAATACGCATAAAAAGTCAAATGGATTATACCGAACACTAAGATGACACTTTACCCAGCAAACCAGTAAAAAGCAAAGCTTTTGTCGAGTACAAAGTGCCCAGCGAAAGAACGAGAAAGGGCGGTGTGCGCGCAGAAGCCGGAAACGGGCAAAGCTGGAGACGGGACGGACCGGAAGAGACACCGAATGCGCAACGAACAACGGACGAAAAATTGAAAATTTCGGACAATCGACGCTCGACGAAGCGTGAAAGTGATACGATACCAGGGAGACAGAAAACGTAGCGTGTACTACGCACGAAGAGGTGTGGAACAAGACGAACGGGATGTAAACGTTGGACTAACGACGCTCTACAAAGCTAACGGGATTGAAACGTCGGGAATAACTAGGCAGACGAGGCAGAAAACGGTATGGACGGAACGGGAAAACTGAGCGATTAGCACGCGACAAAACGGGAAGCCGGGATAGAACGGGAGGGAAACTGTAGTAGCGCCAGGAGCCGAAAGAAACTCTGCTAGCAGACTACAGCCGTAGATTCAACGAGAACAGCTAGCTGTAATAGCAGAACAAACTTATGAAATAGGAAGGAAGCGACTGTAACAAGAACTAGCACACGACACCAGGAATTTTTGATTAACAATATCAAACAGTTTACGGCAGCGAAATATTCTACTAAAAATCTCAAAATGTCAGAAACGTTGCTAGAACAAACTTAAATCACACCCTAGCAAATCAACTTAAACAGACAACAAATTATCAAACTACCAAAAGTAATCAAGCTACAACGAATTGCTAGCAAACTAGTGGGGTTAATGCCACGAAACAAATCAGTAGTAATGCCAGGACGAACTTAAGTCACACCCTACCACGATGTTGAACTAAACAACCAACAAGCACGTAACATAAAAAGTTTTACTGCAGCAAAAACTCAACATACTATATCATACAACAGATAAACTGACAAAAGAAGGAAAAACACAGCAAAAGCGGAAACAGAAACAGAAACGAAAACGGAAAAAAATCAGATGGCTTGCTGCAAAAATGGGGAGAACAAAATTTTAAAAGAGCGCTATTGAATTCAACCGACCACAGACTAGCCCGTCACGCGTGAATAAACAAGCACACACTACCAGTGAGCGGTTGGACTCTAACAACAATGTAAAACTAGGAAACATTCAGGTAACCGGCGGTTATAGCAAGTTCCACCTCCTCAAATGTGCGACCGTTATGAAGCTTACTCCGACGACGCTTAATTTTTTTTTGGTCCGGAACGTTTGACTGAGGACCCGGGTTGTTCTGATGTGCTAACACTGTAGTTATTGTTTTCAGCTCAAGCGCCGTCTTTTGATATAATGCTCTGTACTCTTTAGGTAAAGTAGGATCTTTCTGTTTTTGTTTAGACACAGTTTAATTCAATATATAGATGGCAAACAGAGTACTATGCTTGAGCAGGTCGTAAAAATTAGGAGTTTCCGCAATACACAACAGCTTTGATGCGCAACTGATACTTTTCAAGCTCTGCAATAAGATGCAAGTGCATTAACGGCTAAATATTATTGCTGCAGTGACGCGAACATGAATTGTTCAGCACATGATGCCGTTTAACTTGCCTCCTTTTCTCACGACAGAAGTTACTCAACTGGAACTGCGCTGTTTTTCAGATTACTCGTGAACACTGATCCCAGGTCAAGTAAAAATGGGGGTCAGAAACCAGTCAAAAGTAGGTCTGATGGCCGGCTTCATTAAGTTGGGAACACTTATCTCATCTTGCGGAAACACTGGAGGATGAACCCCGTACCGTCCACAGGGGTTGCAGGGGTTGAGAGTACGAGGACTGGGTATGCGCGTGGTAGTGTGAACTCATCCCGGGTCGAGGTGTCACAGCCATTCAACGCAAAACTATGGAGGATAAGTGGTGAAGGGGGGAATTTTTTTAAGATAGCAATGAATGTGGTGAATTTACCTAAATCAGGCGGTGAATGCGGTGAAAGAAACTTTTTTGCCTGGTATTGGTGAATCTTCATAAATTCACCGTCGAATTCAGCGGTGAATTTACATAAATTCAGTGCTCTAAAAAAAGTGTCCAATATATGTGAGATAAGCGGTGATTCCAATGAAATTACATTAGTTCAACCGTTAACTTAGTGGTGAACTTACAGAAGTTCAGAAAATTTCGAAAAAGTTGTTAAATTTGTGTGAGATCAGCAGCGAATGCGTTGAAATTAATGGAGAGGAAGGGAGGAATTGTTAGTTTTAACTCCCCACTAAAACTATCCCTTTACCTTACATCTTTTTGACACTTTTTGTGAACGGTGAAAGTACAAAAGATCATCACATTTCACCGCTAAAATAGGTAATTTCACCGCTAAACATCGCAAATCTTCACCACGAATGAAATCACCTTGTAAGTTTTGCAGAAAGTAGAGTGAAAGTAAGTTAGTGAGAGTTGGCACAGTGAAAGAAGGAGTGCATGACAGACAGGAAGTGAGAGGTTCAAAAGTTGTAAAGGCGGTGAAATGAGGTGAAGTTCTGCAAGTTCAAAACCTAATATAGCGGTGAAATTATATAATTTCACCGCATTTCACCTCAAAATTTTGTAACAACTTTGCGACGAAAAAAAACAACCTTTCACGGCTTATCTCCCGGGTCGATTTTTCCCGAAAAAAATGATATAAGAGTTCAGGGGTAATGGAGAAATTACCTCCGAACTATCGTTTTACCCCCTTGACAGACCAAAAAAATGTAAGTGTGCGAGTTAATTTGTCTTTTACTTCCTCACTCTTACACAATTTTTACCCCGTTGGAAGCCCAATGCAGCACAATATAATATAAGAGTTTTGAGCTGCATTTTCCTAAAAACTCCTCCTATTGCACACCCACTCTTACATCATTTACCTCCTCTGATCAAACTACCCCCTCACTCGTACACCATTTTACCCCCCTTGGCAGCACAACTCTTACATCAGTCCCCCCCCCCCCCTCAAATCATACATTGTTTAGCCCGCATACTTGAAGACTACCAGTCTTGAATCCACAACCTCTGTACCCTCAGCTGGTTCTCTTAACATCCAGACCACCATTGCTTGTCCAACTCTGGACGGTCTATATATATATATATATATATATATATATATATATATATATATATATACATATATATATTTGATTAATACTTGTTAGAAATGCCCCATCTCACAAAATTACTCGCTCACTCTTACATAATTTTACCCCTCAGAACAAAATACCCCCAAACTCTTACACCATTTTATCCCCCTTGGCCGCCCAGCTCTTACCTCATTTTACCCCCTCTGAACAAATTACTCCCTCAATTATACACCATTTTACCCCCCTTGGCAGTCCAACTCTTAGCTCATTTTACCCCCTATGAACAAATTAGGCCCTCACTCTTACAACATTTTACCCCCATGGCAGCCCAACTCTTAGATCATTGTACCCCTTTGAACAAATTACCCTTTCACACTTACACCATTTTACCCCCTTGGCAGCCCTTAGATAATTTTACCCCCTCTGAACAAATTATCCCCTCACTCTTACACCATTTTACCCCCTTGCAATTATAGTCAGGGGTTAATTCCTCAAAAGTCCTCCCATTGCAGCCCACTCTTACATGGCAGTTTTAATCAGGGGGTAATTCCTCAAAAGTCCTACCATTGCAGCCGATTGCTGCCCATTCTTACATTGCAATTTTAAACAGGTGGGGGGGGGGGGGTAATTTCTCAAAAGTCCTCCCCTTGCAGCTGATTGCTGCCCACTCTTACATGGCAATTTAAGTCGGGGGGGGGGGCAGGGTAATTCCCCAGAAGTCCTCCCATTGCAGCCCACTCTTACATGACAATTTTAGTCATGGGGGTAATTCCTCAAAAGTCTTCCCATTGCACCCCAACTCTTACATCATTTTACCCCCTCTGAATAAATTACCGCCATACTCTTACATCATTCCCCCCCCTCAAATCATACATTGTTTTAGCCCGCATACTTGAAGACTACCAGTCTTGAATCCACAACCTCTGTACCCTCAGCTGGTTCTCTCAACATCCAGACCACCATTGCTTGTCCAACTCTGGACGGTCTATATATATATATATATATATATATATATATATATATATATATATATATATATTTGATTAATACTTGTTAGAAATGCCCCATCTCATAAAATTACTCGCTCACTCTTACATAATTTTACCCCTCAGAACAAAATACCCCCAAAC
>NC_134480.1:45983575-45988575 GCF_964194025.1 Convolutriloba macropyga
ATCATGATCAGGATAATTTTGTTGAATTTAATAGAAGACTCAAAGCCAGGTTGAGCCGGTATTATTTCCCTAACCGTGCTGTTACATGATCTAGTTTTAAGGATGAACCTATTAGAGAAAGATGTCATCTAAAACCTGAGTGCTACCATAAGTTTTTAAATTTGATGGGGCAAGTTGCCAATGCCATCTTGTTCAATGCTCACAATGCTCCACAGTAATTTCTAATGCTCCAAAACTGTATAATATACAAAATCTTGCAAAGACTAAATTTCCTGTTCACTTTTAATACGTTCTAGTAACTGTCAGAAAGCTGCAAAGATTTCAGATATTTGGATTAACTTTTGGGGTTCAAGTCATTTTCACAAATATGGTTGTTGATAAAGTTTTTTGTAGGTTTAAAATGCAGCTTTCCGACAGTTATGTCTCCCCTACAGATATTTATCTTGTATACAGTCACCAAACCAAAAAAAATTTGTTCAAAATTCCAGAAAAAATCAAATTGTTCGCTTTGTATTTATAAAGTCTAAACTTTTTAGTTTGCGTCCAATAGACAATATTAACTGCTAGAAAGCTGCTTTTGTTCATTGTCTTGTAACAATTAGTTCAATTCTTCTGTTTGGCATTTGACTTATTTGTGCATTAATTTAAATGGCGGCTTTCTAACAGTCATATCTTCACTACAGATATTTATCTTGTATACAGTCACCAAGCAAAAAATGTTCAAAATTCCAAAAAAATCAATTTGTTCGCTTTGTATTTATGAAGTTAAGCCTTTTAGTTTGCTTCCAATAGACATCATTAACTGCTAGAAAGCTGCTTTTTTTCATTGTCTTCTAACAATTAGTTCACTTCATCTGTTTGGCATTTGACTTATTTGTGCATTAATTTAAATGGCGGCTTTCTAACAGTCATAACTTCACTACAGATATTTATCTTGTATACAGTCACCAAACAAAAAATGTTGTTCAAAATTCCAAAAAAAAATCAATTTGTGCGTTTTGTATTTATAAAGTCTAAACCTTTTAGTTTGCTTCCAATAGACAATATTAACTGCTAGAAAGCTGCTTTTGTTCATTGTCTTCTAACAATTAGTTCACTTCTTCTGTTTGGCATTTGACTTATTTGTGCATTAATTTAAATGGTGGCTTTCTAACAGCCATAACTTCACTACAGATATTTATCTTCTATACAGTCACCAAACAAAAAAATGTTCAAAATTCCAAAAAAATCAATTTGTTCGGTTTGTATTTATAAAGTCTAAACCTTTTAGTTTGCTTCCAGTAGACAATATTCACTGCTAGAAAGCTGCTTTTGTTCATTGTTTTCTAACAATTAGTTCACTTCTTCTGTTTGGCATTTGACTTATTTGTGCATTAATTTAAATGGCGGCTTTCTAACAGTCATATCTTCACTACAGATATTTATCTTGTATATAGTCATCAAACAAAAAAATTCTGTTCAAAAACCCAAAAAAAATCAATTTGTGCGCTTTATATTTATAAAGTCTAAACCTTTTAGTTTGCTTCCAATAGACAATGTTAACTGCTAGAAAGCTGCTTTTGTTGTTCATTGTTGTTAACAATTAGTTCACTTCTTCTGTTTGGCATTTGACTTATTTGTGCATTAATTTAAATGGCGGCTTTCTAACAGTCATATCTTCACTACAGATATTTATCTTGTATATAGTCATCAAACAAAAAAATTCTGTTCAAAAACCCAAAAAAAAATCAATTTGTGCGCTTTATATTTATAAAGTTTAAACCTTTTAGTTTGCTTCCAATAGACAATGTTAACTGCTAGAAAGCTGCTTTTGTTGTTCATTGTTGTTAACAATTAGTTCACTTCTTCTGTTTGGCGTTTGACTTATTAGTGCATTAATTTAAATGGCGGCTTTCTAACAGTCATATCTTCACTACAGATATTTATCTTGTATATAGTCATCAAACAAAAAAATTCTGTTCAAAAACCCAAAAAAAATCAATTTGTGCGCATTATATTTATAAAGTCTAAACCTTTTAGTTTGCGTCCAATAGACATCATTAACTGCTAGAAAGCTGCTTTTTTTCATTGTCTTCTAACAATTAGTTCATTTCTTCTGTTTGGCATTTGACTTATCTGTGCATTAATTTAAATGGCGGCTTTCTAACAGTCATATCTTCACTACAGATATTTATCTTGTATATAGTCATCAAACAAAAAAATTCTGTTCAAAAACCCAAAAAAAATCAATTTGTGCGCATTATATTTATAAAGTCTAAACCTTTTAGTTTGCGTCCAATAGACTATATTAACTGCTAGAAAGCTGCTTTTGTTCATTGTCTTGTAACAATTAGTTCATTTCTTCTGTTTGACATTTGACTTATTTGTGCATTAATTTAAATGGCGGCTTTCTAACAGTCATATCTTCACTACAGATATTTATCTTGTATACAGTCACCAAGCAAAAAAATGTTCAAAATTCCAAAAAAATCAATTTGTTCGCTTTGTATTTATGAAGTTAAGCCTTTTAGTTTGCTTCCAATAGACATCATTAACTGCTAGAAAGCTGCTTTTTTTCATTGTCTTCTAACAATTAGTTCACTTCATCTGTTTGGCATTTGACTTATTTGTGCATTAATTTAAATGGCGGCTTTCTAACAGTCATAACTTCACTACAGATATTTATCTTGTATACAGTCACCAAACAAAAAATGTTGTTCAAAATTCCAAAAAAAAATCAATTTGTGCGTTTTGTATTTATAAAGTCTAAACCTTTTAGTTTGCTTCCAATAGACAATATTAACTGCTAGAAAGCTGCTTTTGTTCATTGTCTTCTAACAATTAGTTCACTTCTTCTGTTTGGCATTTGACTTATTTGTGCATTAATTTAAATGGTGGCTTTCTAACAGCCATAACTTCACTACAGATATTTATCTTCTATACAGTCACCAAACAAAAAAATGTTCAAAATTCCAAAAAAATCAATTTGTTCGGTTTGTATTTATAAAGTCTAAACCTTTTAGTTTGCTTCCAGTAGACAATATTCACTGCTAGAAAGCTGCTTTTGTTCATTGTTTTCTAACAATTAGTTCACTTCTTCTGTTTGGCATTTGACTTATTTGTGCATTAATTTAAATGGCGGCTTTCTAACAGTCATATCTTCACTACAGATATTTATCTTGTATATAGTCATCAAACAAAAAAATTCTGTTCAAAAACCCAAAAAAAATCAATTTGTGCGCTTTATATTTATAAAGTCTAAACCTTTTAGTTTGCTTCCAATAGACAATGTTAACTGCTAGAAAGCTGCTTTTGTTGTTCATTGTTGTTAACAATTAGTTCACTTCTTCTGTTTGGCATTTGACTTATTTGTGCATTAATTTAAATGGCGGCTTTCTAACAGTCATATCTTCACTACAGATATTTATCTTGTATATAGTCATCAAACAAAAAAATTCTGTTCAAAAACCCAAAAAAAAAATCAATTTGTGCGCTTTATATTTATAAAGTTTAAACCTTTTAGTTTGCTTCCAATAGACAATGTTAACTGCTAGAAAGCTGCTTTTGTTGTTCATTGTTGTTAACAATTAGTTCACTTCTTCTGTTTGGCGTTTGACTTATTAGTGCATTAATTTAAATGGCGGCTTTCTAACAGTCATATCTTCACTACAGATATTTATCTTGTATATAGTCATCAAACAAAAAAATTCTGTTCAAAAACCCAAAAAAAATCAATTTGTGCGCATTATATTTATAAAGTCTAAACCTTTTAGTTTGCGTCCAATAGACTATATTAACTGCTAGAAAGCTGCTTTTGTTCATTGTCTTGTAACAATTAGTTCATTTCTTCTGTTTGACATTTGACTTATTTGTGCATTAATTTAAATGGCGGCTTTCTAACAGTCATATCTTCACTACAGATATTTATCTTGTATACAGTCACCAAGCAAAAAAATGTTCAAAATTCCAAAAAAAATCAATTTGTTCGCTTTGTATTTATGAAGTTAAACCTTTTAGTTTGCTTCCAATAGACATCATTAACTGCTAGAAAGCTGCTTTTTTTCATTGTCTTCTAACAATTAGTTCATTTCTTCTGTTTGGCATTTGACTTATCTGTGCATTAATTTAAATGGCGGCTTTCTAACAGTCATATCTTCACTACAGATATTTATCTTGTATACAGTCACCAAGCAAAAAAATGTTCAAAATTCCAAAAAAAAATCAATTTGTTCGTTTTGTATTTATAAAGTCTAAACCTTTTAGTTTGCTTCCAATAGACAATATTAACTGCTAGAAAGCTGCTTTTGTTCATTGTCTTCTAACAATTAGTTCACTTCTTCTGTTTGGCATTTGACTTATTTGTGCATTAATTTAAATGGTGGCTTTCTAACAGTCATAACTTCACTACAGATATTTATCTTCTACAGTCACCAAACAAAAAAATGCTCAAAATTCCAAAAAAAAAAATCAATTTGTTCGGTTTGTATTTATAAAGTCTAAACCTTTTAGTTTGCTTCCAATAGACATTATTCACTGCTAGAAAGCTGCTTTTGTTCATTGTTTTCTAACAATTAGTTCACTTCTTCTGTTTGGCATTTGACTTATTTGTGCATTAATTTAAATGGCGGCTTTCAAACAGTCATATCTTCACTACAGATATTTATCTTGTATATAGTCATCAAACAAAAAAATTCTGTTCAAAAACCCAAAAAAAATCAATTTGTGCGCTTTATATTTATAAAGTCTAAACCTTTTAGTTTGCTTCCAATAGACAATGTTAACTGCTAGAAAGCTGCTTTTGTTGTTCATTGTTGTTAACAATTAGTTCACTTCTTCTGTTTGGCGTTTGACTTATTTGTGCATTAATTTAAATGGCGGCTTTCTAACAGTCATATCTTCACTACAGTTATTTATCTTGTATACAGTCACCAAACAAAAAAATTTTGTTCAAAAATCCAAAAAAAAAATTAATTTGTTTGCTTTATATTTATAAAGTCTAAACCATTTAGTTTGTTTCCAAT
>NC_134480.1:45993575-45996075 GCF_964194025.1 Convolutriloba macropyga
CTTTGTGGGTCTGCTCTGGTTGCCTCTGCGATGAATTCCTCCCCGAGGACTTTGAGCAAGTTGGTGGTGTAAGTCGGCTGATGTTCGTAGTCTATATCTTCGAATGGACTAAAGTGTTGTTTTGCGTCTAGTGGGGTCCGGCCAAGTCCTGTGTTGTTTGTTTCCTCTGTTTGTGTTGCTATTGTGTTCGTGTTGGTGTCTGTGTGTGTATTTTGTGTGTCCATCTTCTTCTTGTTTGGTGCTCTGTGTCGTTTCGTTATGGGTATTGTATTTGTGTCGATGTGTGGTCTTCTTCTTGTAGCGATGTAAACTTTGGATGTAGATAAATTATGTTTTGATTGTTGAGAATGAAAATGATTATGTTTAGTTGGAACGTAAATTTGAGAGCTCGATAATAAAGAAGGCTTAATAAGTAACGACTGTTTCTTAGCGTGAATTTGGCAAAAAGCGTGTTGCTTTTGTTCGTTCCGATTGGAATGGTTTTTGACGTCATAGTCTGCGCTAGCGTTTCGAGCACTCTGATTGGCTAATTTTCTTTGCTGAGTTAGTAGGACGTATTTTAAAGATGTTATTATGTTAATGACATGATTTTCGTTCATGTTTTCACCAGTTGGTGGTGAGTTAGGGTGGCGGCTTATATAGTCCGCGAATCCCATATCTTTTCCGGCGATGTGTTCTACTTTAAAGTGAAAGGGTAGTAATCTGTCGACCCATCTCGTTAGGCGGCTCTGGTACGTTTTGTTACCTCTATTGTTTTTTAGTGCTGATAATAGTGCTTGGTGGTCCGTTTGGAGGGTAAAGTGTGATCCGTATAGGTAATATATAAAATGTTCTAGTGACCAAACGACTGCTAGTAATTCAAGTTCGTTGATGCTGTATCGTTGTTCGTTTTTGTTTAGGAACCTACTGGCGTATGCAATAGGATGCCAAATATTGTTTTCCTTTTGTTCTAGGCAGTCGCCAAGTCCTTCTTTGCTGGCGTCGCATTTTACTCGTGTTTCATTGTTTATGTTAAAGTGTTTTTGTTCCATTATGTTTTTGATTGCATTTTTTATATTGTTGAATGCTGCTGAATGTGTTTCATTCCATTCTAATTTTTTCTTTGATGTTGGTGATGATAGTAGAGGTCTTAGTGGTGCTGATAGTGTTGCTAATTTTGGTATGAATTTAATTAGATGGTGGATACTGCCCATGAATGATCGCAACTGCTTTAGTGTTTTTGGATTATCTAATTGGATAATTGCGTCTGTTTTTCTTTTAGTTGGTTTTATTCCCTCGGCGTTTATTTTATATCCTAGCCAAATGATTTCGTTTAGGCCGAATTCGCATTTGTGTAAGCTAATTGCTAGGTTTTCTTCGCTTAATCTGTGTAATGTTTTGTCGATTTCTTTTTCGTGGTTTTCTATTGTACCTTTGGTTATTATTATTATGTCATCTAGAAATGCGTTAGTTGAGTCTAGGCCGTCTAGTGTTGTGTCCATCATTTTTTGGAACGTTGCTGGGAGGTCTGTTAGGCCATAGAACCCGTTTAGGAATTTGTATGTGCCTGTGGCGTTGCCTCCTAGTATATTGAAGTTACAGTGTTTTTGTGTCTCCGGGTGGAGAGGTAGTTGGCTGTATGCGTATTTAAGGTCGATTTTGCTAAAGTATAAATTTCCTTTCTGGTTTTTTAATTCGGAGATTTTCATACCGATTTTGTCCATTAGGTGGTCTATGCATTGCATTTGGTATTTGCTTTTATGTATTGCATCATTCAAAATCTTTGAATCTAGTGCTATTTTAATTGATTGATCTGATATAACTGTGATGACGACTGGGCTTATAAAGTGTTCGTCTTAGCATTTTGTTAGTTTTTGTATCTGTTTTTCGTCAATTAGTTTTTTCAGTTCTCGCTCGACTTTTTCGGTTAGGTGTAAAGGTATTCTTCGTCCTTTGTGTTGTGTGGGGTGGAATTTTTTTTTAAATGTTGATTTCGCCACGTGGTTTTTTGATCTTCCCAACCGTGTGCATAGGTGTGGGTATTTGTTGAATATCCATTTGGATATCCGTTGGTGTGTGTTTGATATATTGAATAAATTATTCTCACCTTTCTTGGCTGTCGTCATTGTTAGACGTAGGCACAGTTTGTCCATGATGTCTCTCCCCATGATGTTGATGGTGTTCTTGTTGACTAATAGTATTGTACAGTTTGTAGCATTTGATGACCCTGATCTTATTGTCCACTTGGATGGTTCCGATTATATCAATCTTGTTGTTGTTGAAACATCTGAATTCTCCTATTGATTTGGTCGGTTGTTTTATGTTTGTTTTTCCGTTTGTCAGTAGTTTTTGTGCTGTGTCTATGTTCATGAAGCTGCGTGGGCTTCCCGTGTCCACCAGCCAAAATATTTGTTGGTTGTTAGTATTTGTCTTGATCCAGAATTCTCCTCTGTTTGTTTTGTTGATGTCTGACACTTTCTCGTCGGTGAAGTTAATCTTTTTGATGAAGTTGATGTTTTGC
>NC_134480.1:46001075-46006075 GCF_964194025.1 Convolutriloba macropyga
AGGAAAACCTCAAGACTAGGAGGGCAGATCGAAAGTCAAAGGAGTCTGCTCGTAGACGGAGCCAAGGTTTTTTTCTTCAATTGTTTAGTTTCTTTCCTGATTTCTCCTTGTCACTTTTAAGGATTGCCTGAGCCTACCAAGAGACAGCGAGTTTCTCGGGAGAATGAAGTCGAGGAGGTAGACATGACGGATCTCATGGGAAAATTCGTCAACGTTGATGAGAGTAAAGTGGTTCTTAGATGTAGGACTATCGATGAAAGACAAAAACTGCTGGCCGCAAAAGGCAACATCAATTATGCAAATTATGTTTACATAATTGGTCTAGATGTTTCGAATTTTGAGGAGGTTTGTGTCTGAATATTTCGGCATATTGTAAAATTTTATTTTGGAGTTTTAATCAAATTGCTTCATTTTTCAACAGCTTGATGCCGAGTTTCGTCTTTGGGTACGGGGCGCTTCAAATCAAAAGTTCTCTTAATTGTTTCTTCGCTTCATGACCCCGTTAATTAAAGCAGCTGAGAAACAGCCACCCCGAGAAGCGGCAGATAAGATTCGGAGCTTGAAACTGCGTAACTGTAATTGCTTTAATTTCGTTTTTTTTTTAAATTTTTAAATGTGGTTTAGTTTTTTGATGTTGTGGGTATTTAGTACCTGATTCCGAACTGGCACTTCGGCTTCTTCCATTGTTGGCACCTGTGAAGCTAGGTGCTGGATGTAAAAACCGGCCAACAACTATTGAAGCGCTAACAGCTGCTAGAGATAGTTTTATCTCTGATATCACGGTAATTTGTTTTGTTTTCTGTTTTGTATGCTGATTATCTGTGCGAACTTTTTTCTCAAATTTAGGACGTAAGCAACATCAGGGATGAATGTGCGCAAAAAGTATTCGGGTCTATTTTGAAGTCATCGGGGCAGGTATGATTTTTTGTTTCAATCATATTGTTTGGCTCTACTTAATTGAAATCGTTTTTTAGACTTTTGTTGCATCTCCTGTTGGTCCATTGGAGGCTAGGGACACTTCAAATGCCATTGATATTGCCTTTCGGCTTTTCTATGTGTTCAATCTGCGCTACCCAGAGCAAACTTGTATCGTTTGGTCCTTCCTTCAGGACTTGGTCTTCAAGTTACCAATGTTGCGAATTCCTCACCAAGTTGACGCGCTGGCGAAAATGTTGGATAGCATTCAAGACGCCAATGACAGTGAAGAACCTAATTGAATGCACTGGTTGCTATGAAACTCGTTCTCTAACAAACTTTTGTGCAATTCATTTACCTAATATCTGTATCTAATGTCAGTTTCTTAATATGTCAGTCTTGCAGTTCTTCCCTTTTCGCGATGTACAATTTTAATATAGCTGTTGCGCTGCACATGCATTGCTTCCTTATTTTGTCTTGACTATTTAGCTATCTACTGTTTTTTATTTCCTACTTCAACTTAGTACAATATCATACAATATTTGCGTTGTTTGCTATGTTATGTTGGTTTTTGAATTGAACTGAGCGTGCCTTAGTTTTTTAAATTGAATTCGCAATTCATTTATTGCGCAAATCATTTAACTAATACCCGTATCTGATGTCAGTTTCATAATATGTCAATCTCTCGGTTCTTCCATTTTCACAATGTCTCTTTTTAATATAGCTGTTGCGCTGCACATGCATTGTTTCCTAATTTTGTCTTGACTATTTAGCTATCTACTGTATTTCATTTCTTACTTTAAGTAATTACAATATCTTACAATAATTGCGTTGTTTGCAATGTTATGTTAGTTTTGAATTGAGCTGAGCTCGCCTTAGTTTTTCAATTGAATTGAGCTTGCCATAGTGAAGATAGATCAAATAATCACGTTGCATTCCAAATTCCAGTTTTGCGTCTTTTAGAACATTAATTCTATTTTCAGATCCTACTGATTTAATATGAGTTGATAAAGTTGACTTGCGCCCTGTTCAAGAGATATTGCTACTAATCTGAGGTTACAAAAATCTTCAATGTCTAATTTTAACGAAATTGAAAGCGTAGTACAAAGCTATTTTGAAGTTGCAAGCATTGATTGGCTTCTTCTAGAACAACTAATTGATAAAAAAGATTTAAAAAGTCATCGCGCTATAAGAAAAGATCAAAGAATCAGCGTTAAGCAAGAAAGCGTTTTGTATTGTTACATGAAAAATCTTTATGAGTTGGCTTTGGTAAACGTTGCATTTGAACCTGATTTTAGGTTTGTGGAAGACAGCAACAGAGGGTACTGTGGTTTCAAAGTTGTGGCAAAATCTATCCTTGATGCTAATAAGTTAATAAAAGGGTTGTCGGGTGTTGTGTCATCTTGCCCGGAAAACATAGATGACTTTCCAGAGCTCAATTTTTCCGTATTTTTGAGATCTGGTTCTGCTTTTTCTTTACAGGGTCCCCTATCTTTTGTCAATCATTCTTGTTTACCAAATTGTAAATACGAGTCCCCCGAAATAAAAAAGGTGTATAATTTTTAAGGACTTTGAAACCAATTGCTGTAGGTGATGAACTGACCGTGTTCTATGGGAGTAAGTATTTTGGTGAAAATAGTGAAAATTGTCTCTGCCCTAACAAGAAAAGTCATGGGAGTAAAATTGTTGGTTCAGTAATATCAGTTCCTGAGAAGTCAACGAGGTCAGGTAGAACTTTTTCAACTGTTTTGAATCATGTAACACCCACCAGTAATTTTGATGCAGACATTGAACATAGTGATATTAACGAAAATAATGTAACAACAGGTACTAGGAATTTGGAGAACATTAGTCAAACTGTAAGCAGTAGTTCCTTTAACTCTGCTGAAGATCTTATAGAGAAACAGGATATTAATACAGGCATCAACCATGAGGGTATAAATGAAGCTAATGGGGTAATCAACAGCGACCTCACTGTACATAGTAATGAAACTGTGGACGCCGAAATTTTTGACTCTCCTGATCACGTTGTAGAACGCGCATGTTCTCAAGTAATACATAGTAGGCCGTCGGAGTTTGGTTCGGAAATTGATTTGACGAGAGGCAGTACCCAACCTTGCAGAAGTTTTAACCTAAGACAAGCGCAACCAGTTGAAGCTTTCTCTGATGAAAATTTTGTTCCGTTGTATAATACTATTTGTGAATTTTGTAGAGCTCAGAAATACTTAACAAACGAAATTTCCGTCCCCACATGCAAAAGCACCATAGGTTTGAAGCCGAGTTTACCTGTTTTCTTTGTAAGCGCTGCTTTTCTGGTTTCAAGAGCTTCATCAAACATGTAACGCAGCATGAAGAACAATTGGCTACAAATTCGGTCAGAGAAGTTAATGAGATCATATCAAAATCAAAGAAACCTAAGCTGAGTGAACCATCCCCTGCGTTTCAAGAGGTTACGCATTTGATAGAGTCAACTGAATCCGTGTTCCCTACTCAATCCATTCCTTCATTTCTTCTGCTTTAGGAGAATGTAAACCCAAAACTGCTCTCCTCGAAAATAAAAAGTTCTTCTTTCCACTTCATTCTAGCGTAACCTATTGCTGCAAATTCAAAAATTGTACTAACATGCTTTCTCTTGCTAATTACAAATCACATCTTAGTGACTATCACGGGTCTGCCTTTAGTTTTGAGTGCGTTTTTTGTTCCAAAGAGTTTACAAGCATTCGTTATTTGAGTAGGCATGTGAGGAGCCATCACTTATTTTTGAAAAAGAACGACTCCTTTGATTGTGATAGTGATGAGTTGAAGTTTTCGAAATCTACAGAAGAATCAATTATTAATGAGAATTCTGAAGTGGTAATGGAAGAGCGTCCAAACTTTGAAATGCGATTTAAAAGTTTCATGGATGGTTGTGCTGGGAGGGATCTGTTGTTTGGCTAATTAGACAGTCCAAATACAACATACACGCAGGCGTTAAGTTTTGTAAATTCAACAGCAAATGTGGCAGATGACCTTCTAAGAGCTGTAAGTTTAGCTCTCAGTGAAATTGAACATGAAGTTCCGAGCGTTTCAGCTGGTCATACCTTCAATGAATTATTAAGTGCTAAAAAAAACTTTAAGTTAACAAAAATTGAGACACAGTATCAACTGCTGCGATATTTAAGGCAGCAAAATTCGTTTGTAAGTCCCCGAGAAATTGTGTTCGGCGAAGAGTTTGAGACAAAAAAGGTTCAAGGCAAACTAAATTGAACCAGTGAATCCAATTGGTTCTCAAACAACCAGTCACAAAATTGGATGTTTTTATTGGAATCTCAAAAACCTCCCCCCCCCCCTGGTTGAACAGTGATATCAAATGGACTTATGTTGTTGCTCTAGTTCAATATCTGGATATAAAGTCATATGGTTTTGGTGAAGTGCTGAAAACTATCAGAGATGATCTCAAAAAATTAGAGTCCGGCATGATCATAACCACTAAAAGCGGAAACTTTTATCAATTAAAGGCAAAAAATTTGACTTTTGTTGCTGATAATTTAGGATATCATTCCGTGTTTGGCTTCAATGAAAGTTTTTCTCTGGGAAAAGTTTGTGAAAAATGCACCGTTCCACAATCAATGTTCAAGTTAGTGTTTGAGGAAGATGAGAGTCAACTGCGGTTACCATCTTCAATTAAAAAGGATGCTTTAGCCAAGTCTAATGGTTTAAAAAGAGTTTGCGAATTAGAAACTAATTTCTTTGATCCCTACAAAAATTTTACGGCTGATTTGCATCATGACATTTTTCAAGGCAGCTTGATGAAAGTAGTTCGCGTTGTTTTAAACCAGTTGATTCCGGAATACTTTGATATTAATAAGCTGAATTCAAGAATAAATAATTTTGGTTATGGTAGAGATATTGATGGAAAACCATCAGAATTTGATTATGAACGAATTAAGAGTAAGTCGTCAGGCCCCTTGAAACAAAAATATGATCAAATGTTTACGTTGTTTAGATTTCTGCCTCTTATTATCCATGACCTTATTCCATCAAATGACGAGAATTGGACTTTTCTGCTTCAGTTTTTCGATCTGATTGAATTTCTTCTGAGCCCT